>NW_010189396.1:0-28870 GCF_000695765.1 Mesitornis unicolor | reverse complement strand
GCACTGCTGACGTTAGAGGGGCTCTGTGGAAGGAGCACTTGCATGCTTTGATTGTACATCCCTTTCTAGGCTACAAAATCCATCTCGGTTTGCAATGATGGCATCAGAGGCAAGGGCCTGAAGGACTGTGAGTGCAAATACCACAACGTGCTGCAGAGGCTGGGAAGGGAGCATGGCTGGTGCCTCGCAGCTCCTAGAATGCTCTAAGTCATGGACAAATGGTGCAAAAGCAGCACGCATAGAAAAGAGGGACAAAGTTTAACTTTGAAGGAAGGGGGAAGTGCTGGTCTGTTAAAGCATTACTTTGGCATCAAGAATCTCTGGTGACATACAGGAAGGTATAACAGTGCACAGTAAGGATGTCACAACTCAGTGAGACTAAAAACTGGGCAATGCTAAGAGCAATTGTGCCAACAGATAAATAAAGGTAAATAAGTAAGTTATTAAACACATGGCTAGAAAGAACAATCCAATCTTTTTTGTTATACTTTTCTATTGATTGTGATAGACTTTTTGCTGTTTATGTTGGCTTAACTGATACTGAAGTGAAAGGTGAATGTATCACCATTGGAGCTGGTCTGTGAAGTTCGAGTGGCAAAACTGGGGGTCTTAAAAACTGCTTTATTCTAGTGTCTTCATATTCCCCGGTTCCTGTGCTATGTGCCATTGTGTGCAGCTCGATTCCTAGAGTTTCTTGAGACCAAAGTCATTACATTAGCATCTCACTGTGCTTAGATGTAATATTCTTTAACATGCCTGCAACAGAACCATCCCTTGCATTTGACCCAGTGGCTCTCCAGTCCCTTCTATTTAGCTGTACCTCACTTTCCAACTGCTTTCCACCAGAAAATACACATCTGGAGGGAATGTTTTCCTCTGAAATCAGACAGGTAAGCCACCAGCTGGGCCATTAACTGAGTACCTCATTGCCTGGCTGCCACTTGCCTGAAGCAGAAGGGCAGACTAGACAACTGCGTGCAGCAGTATACCTGCTCCTCTGCTCACCTCTTCTATTGCCAGTATCGTGCATTGTATTTAGAAGCCTTCATCTTTCACTTTAATTCACTTCAAATGCATCTTCCTGTGATATTTTCTGTTTTGTTTTGGTTTTTTTGACATTCTGACATTTGCAGTATTCTCATTTGGAAATTTTTTTCTGAATAGTGGAAAGGAGAACAGGCTGCCTACCTTCAGCCTACAGCAGACTGTTATTGTAGAGCTGTCTCTACAGAAATGTTGTGGGTAAACCAGAGAGTTCCCTGCAAAAGTAGCACTGACCAAGGGTTTCAACTATTAGGAATATTGATTTACATCTGGTAATGTTTAGCTCTAAGTACTTACCTACAGACATTGCTAGATACAGCATGCTCATTTGAGAGCCTTAAATATGAGCCTTTAGAAGGCTGCAATTGAGAATTCAGTGATAACTGAAGTAATACAGCTTGAAAGCCCTTTCCTATGCCCCGTTTTTCTTATCAAATGAAATATGGTTTGAGTCACATTAACCACAATCAGACATAGGGCTGAAGGAGGAAGCAGTAAACGCTCCCTTGTTTAGCAACACCAAGGAAAACAGGCAGCCCAGAAATGTGACTGCCCTAGCAGGGCTGAGCAGAAAAACTTACAAGCCCAGGGGCTGGGCACAGCCCCGCAAAGTTCAAGCCACGCTGCCGGTACAGGGGAGGTTTCTGTAGTGCGGCAGGACGGAGACATCCCTGCCTACACCACCGCCTGCTGCCTGCAGAGCTGGGAGCTCACCCAGGAACAAGGAACTAACGCCAGGGAAACAAGCAACCCCACCGAATAAAACTTAAAGAAACTACAGCGGTGCAGGCTAGGCATGGCTGTGGGAAATATAAGAGGAAGCTTATCCTAGAGCTCCCTCTGCTTTTCAAACCTCCGTCCTCTCAATCCACCCTCCCCACCCTTGTACTGCGCTCTCCCCCGACTCCCTCTGCTACTGGCAGAGGATGGCGGTTGTCTGAGGACTTACTTTGTGAAACAGGTTGCGATTTGATGCTAAATCAGCTTAGCTGTACAGGTAGTCCGTCTTCAGAGTGTGGTCCTGCTCCCTTTCTAGTGCCAAGAGAGACTGCGTGGAAGACTACTTATTCAAAGGGGTTAATGTCGCTGTGGAGAAGCCTGTGTGAAGGGTTACACCTACAGCCACGCAATCATTGCAAAGGAGAGAGGACAGGCGGTCAGGGCTGAGGAAATCAGAAGGCGCTTGTTTTTAGCAACAGCACATAGTTGCTTGGCTGTAACAGGACACCACCTCCTAGGGCGCAGACATAAATGCAGAGATACACTACTTTTTCTCCACAAATGAGTGTTTTCCGTTACTTCTATTACATGAATTGTAAAGGGTTACAATTTAATACATTTACAGACTAAAATCTTGTTTTTACGACGTCCATGTTGTTCAAAACCAATGTATTTTTCATTCTGCAAGTCTGTTTTTTATGGTCAGATTAAATGCAAACAATGTTTTTATTTAAAAACAAACCTGCAGAACATACAATAGAATTAACTGCACATAGAAATCTTAGCTGTGCAACACAAAATAATCCAGTCCACTTGCTTAGAAAGCACCATCTGCAGGGCCTGCACCTGCACACATGCCAGTGCGTTCAATCTGCTCAAGCTGTTCACTAGCCTTTCCCAACACCTGCCTGCACAGTCCTCCCACCTGCACGAGCAGCCGTTTCACAGGAAGACAGATACATACCTGCAAAATGGCTTATTTTGAGAATTTTTGATATGGACCCACCTGACTGCTGGAAAAAAGTGACCCCATTATTCAATGGTTTTGTGGAAAGGTAATTTTTCACACCCTAAAACTGAGACCAGAAGGATTCAAGTAGACAACTCCAGCTGTAAGTTAGGGCATGGGATGATAACACATTGCACTGGGTGCTGAGCTAACTGTTTTTGAAGCAATGGTGATTTGAGACTTGTTTTCTTTTTCAAAGTAAATTTTATATGTTCAGCCATTGGTCTTAAAGGTTCTGTTAACCTCTGGTTTAGAAAAGTGTGTGTTCAGAAATGGGGTGAAACAGTGCTGTAGAAATGACTTCTAATACTCCACCAAAAATTTCAGAGAATTACAAATAAATTTTTTACCCCTGTATCTAGTGAGGTCCCCCAGGGGTTGGTACTGGGACTAGTACTATTCAATATATTTATCAATGACCTGAATGAGGGAACAGAGTACAGTGTCAGCAAGTTTGCTGACAATACAAAACTGGGAGGAGTGGCTGACACTCCAGAAGGCTGTGCTGCCATTCAGCGAGATCTGGACAGATGGAGAGTTGGGCAGGGAAAAATTTAATGAGATTCAACAAGGGCAAGTATAGGGTACTGCATCTGGGAAAGAAAAACCCTATGTACCAGTGTAGGTTGGGGACTGACCTGTTGGGGAGTAGCACAGCAGAAAGGGACCTGGGGTTCCTGGTGGACAGCAGTATGACCATGAGCCAGCAATGTGCCCTTGCGGCCAAGAAGGCCAATGGCATCCTGGGGTGTATCAGGAGGGGGGTGGTTAGTAGGTCGAGAGAGGTTCTCTTTCCCCTCTACTCTGCCCTGGTGAGTAGGGCAGAGTGCAAATTCCCTGCATTTGGAATATTGTGTTCAGTTCTGGGCCCCTCAGTTCAAGAAGGACAGGGAATTGCTTGAAAGAGTCCAGCACAGAGCCACAAAGATGATCGAGGGAGTGGAGCATCTCCCTTATGAGGAGTGGCTGAGGGAGCTGGGTCTCTTTAGCTTGGAGAAGAGGAGACTGAGGTGTGACATCATTAATGTTTATAAATTTGTAAAGGGTGAGTGTCAGGAGGATGGAGCCAGGCTCTTCTCAGTGACAGCCAATGACAGGACAAGGGGAAACGGGAGCAAGCTGGAGCATAGGAAGTTCCATGTGAACATAAGGAAAAAATTTTTTATTGTGAGGGTACCAGGGGACTGGAACTGGTTGCCCAGAGAGGTTGTGGAGTCTCCCTCTGGAGACATTCAAAACCCGCCTGGACGTGTTCCTGTGTGACCTGGTCTATGTGATCCTGCTCTGGCAGGGGGGTTGGACTGGATGATTTTTCGAGGTTCCTTCCAACTCCTAACATTCTGTGATTCTGTGATAATCCACTGCTATGTGCCTGAATTCTCTACCACTAAAGTCCGAGGAATTTATTTTCTATTGTATTCAGTGTCAAGGTCAAGCTTATTACAAACAGCACTATCATATAAAAACACATACAGAACTGCCCAGCAGAGTAATTTATTTTTGCTGCAAAATCAAGTAAAAAAATCAATGTAAAATGACTATGCTGTTAGAGAACACAACTTGAGAATAGAAAAGCATTATAATTCTGTGTATTAACATTAATTAACATTAGGATTATTATGATTAATTAGTGTTACAGAAACAAGCAGATGAAATCTTAAAGGATCTGCAGTGAAGTTATGGTGAAGCTTGCTGTGTGCGTGGAGGGTCCTTTTCATACCACCTCCCAAAGAGTGTTACACTCAAAACTGGCTTTGATGTACTAGTCCGACTTACCAGACATCCATCGATTAGCAGTTAGTTATGGAAAAGTAAAACAAACAGGAACATCAGCAAAGCAGTACTATTGTATGAAAAACACAAATACTACATTCATTAATGTTGACCTAGTTGAGAGATGTAGTAGCTCACTTGGAGCTACCACGAAGTTTTAGAAAAACTACTCCTCTATCTTGAGCAAGATCTTGTCCTAGGGGATTTGGGAGGATAAGGAAGAACGCAACTGACAATATGGACCTGCTGTATGAATGCAACCAGGAAAATCAGGCAGAAATCCCTCCAGAGGTGCTGGAGAGGGTCCAAAGAAGGGCAACAAAGCTGGTGAAGTGTCTTGAGAATAAGTCTTATGAGGAGCGGCTGAGGGATTTGGGGTTGTGTAGTCTGAAGAAAAGGAGTCTGATTGGAGACCTGATTGCACTCTACAACCTGAAAGGTGGTTGTAGAGAGGTGGGTGTGGGTCTTTTCTCACAAGTTACAACTAATAGGACAGGAGGAAATGGTGTTAAGTTACACCAGAGGAGGTTTAGGTTAGACATTAGGAGAAACTTCTACACTGAAAGGGTTATCAAATCCTGGAACAGGGAAGTGGTGGAATCAGGAACATTGTTTAGAAGTGGACATGGTAGTGTTAGTTAATGGTTGGACTTGATGATCTTAAAGGTCTTTTTGAACAATAACAATTCTATGATTCTAAATAGAGCTGCCTTGAACTCAAGCCAGTCACCGAAATAGAAGACACTGATAACTACCAAGTTGCTCCTGTGACTTATAATGGGTTTTTGACCATTTGTGTTACAAGTCTGACAACTCACAAGGGTGTCCCATTACCTCAAATTCCCTGGGGGCCAGCTGCACCCTGCTGGACAAGCCTTCTGGAAAGACATATTTGGTGCCAAATGTGCCACTGAGGAAGAACATCTCAAACTTGGTCTGAGCTGTCTCCACTGGCTGCCCACATGTGTTCAGGTCTGTGTTCTTGCACTTGAGAAGTGTGCATGCCTGTGGGCAGAAGGATACAGAAAGGCAAAATAAGCTTTCAACAATGAAGAGTTGGATTTGATTGTAAGAAAAGCTGTCACAATGAATAAATGATCCAATACATCTACCCATTTATTTAAGCCAAGAACATCCATAGGTGGCACTTGAAACTTTGTAAAAAGACAGTTTTTTGCCAGCACCACAGCAAGCACTCTGTGTGTACACACGTGTTTATAAGTTATATGTTCATTCATGCATAATGTATATGCATTTATTCATAGATGTAGACTAGTTTGTGACCTAGGGAAGTTACTTCAGCTCTGTTTGAATTTCTTAAAAAAATGGAAGCCATACTTATTTGCCTGTTCTAGTGGGAATACTCTAAAGAGAAAAGATACAAAGACATAGCCCATTAAAAAAAGCTTAACAGCAAAATTTTAAAGAATCGATACATTGACAAGCCATGTGAATTCAAAGTCTATATCCTTATTTAGTTTCTTAATTTTGTTAGATAACTGCATGTTAGAGAATCACATCAGCACAATGGTAAAAACCAGTGAGCAGAAAACAGTTCTCTGTTGTGATAGGAGCATTCCTATGAAGTCAGGGAGAACTCTACGATTTTCTCTTCCTTTTGTACACGTATATGGAAACCTCCTTGAAGTGTTATAGCACATGGTCAACTGAAAGTCTTCGCTTTCAGCATTTATAACATAGACAGAAGAGCAGGATCAGCACCCCTAATGAAGTCAAAATGCATCACAAGGAAAACAAATGTTTTAAGAGGGGCCTAAAAATACCTCCTCCTTAACTCCCTCAATCAAAAATGAAACAAATGTAAATGGACTGCAAAGAGAGTATTGTAGCCTTCCCACTGTCCAAATAAGAACAGAAAATCTTTACCTGCAAATAATACTCTCCTTCAACAACATGTAACCCATCAAAGGCACCAAGAACATAAATATCATCTTTCTGCTTCTCTGCCATCTTGTAACTCAAATGGCAACAGAGGTCCTGCTGGCAAATGGCACGATTTCCCTTGGGTTCAGTGAGCTCCGTGAAGGAGAAAAGATCATGGTAAACGACCCCACTGAAATAGTGGCCGCTTGGTGGAAGCTGTTCAATCCTGCTGGCATACAATCTCCAGTTAACAGCAGCAGGATAGTCAGGAGAGAGACATGGGTGTTACCAAAAGGTGACCATTTTCTGTTTTCATATTGTAATAATATGCCTTTGGACCATCTGGGGCATAGATACCACTCCCTGCAAACACATAAAACACAGAAAGTTTTCAATCTGAAAGCAAGTATATGGGACAAGTAAGCAGCTTTCACTAATTAAACCCGTGCTACATTTACCAGATTGTTTTGAAACTAAATTAAGCCTTCACAGACTACAGTCCTAACCTAATGCTTTTTGCAATCAAAGTAGACCAAACTGAATTTTCATGGATTGGAAGTGACAAGATTAGTGTGCTAATTATATGCCATTATATGTGACTTAAGTGGCTGAAGGTATACATTCGTCATTGAGTTTTGCTAGATTAGAAATCATTATTTCTGTTTAAAATGAAAGGTAATACTGTCAAGTAAAACAAATTTTGAAAGGAAAAGATACTACCAAAAGTTATAACCTTATGCAAGTTGTTTACATGAAAACATAAATTTTTAAAGTCCAGAGTAAAACCTATCCAGAAAGAAGATGAGGTATATGATATAGCATCATCAACGGCGGAACTAAAGGAACAGCCTATATCTGCTTTTATTTGGAAGGCAAAGTTTAGGGCTACATTTTAGCAACACCAGTAAGTTTCTCTCACTTCTGCAAGCATATGCTCACAAAACTTGTGCTTTTCTTCTAGCTTGAAGTATTCTTTGCAGGCTCTGTTTCCACCGTATATTTTTCCTGAGCCTGCAAAGAATACTTGACACAAGGTCTCCGGCCCAGAAGTAATTTTTGGAGGACTCACAAGAGCCTTTTTCAGAGTTAGGTTTCCACCTAGTGGAGAAAAAAAAGTTTGGGCCTTTACATGACCGAAACATTGGTAAACACCGGGGTTGGGAGATGGAGAATCACAGGCATGACCTCTCAGAACTGATAATTTAACAAATAACTAAATGTGTTCTAGTCAAGCACTTCTGAGTTCTTACATATCACATTTTGATTTCTTTTTTATCTGTGCAAGTTCTCTTGTCCTAATCCTGTTGAAATGTGTATGCATGCCTAAAGCTGATGGGAATTTCTGCTCTGGTCAACTGCACTACATAGATATAAACGCTCACATGAACAAGATCAATTAGAGTAATTTCACATTACCTGTTATCTCAAAAGTGGAATTGAGAATATTTGCTGAAAGAAAGTTGACGCCCATTCCCATGGCCCATGCTGCGTGAAACTGGACTGCTGCCAACAGTGGAAGCGTGTTATCCCAAGCAGTTGGGAACAGAATGGTGTCAACCTGAAACTGCTTGCCAGGACCACAGCTGGGTCATGATAGAGTATGTCTGCACAAGTGAAAATGCCTAAGTAGTCAAAGGATGTATTGAAAGTCACAAATTCTGGATCCTTGGGATAATTAAATTGTTTCTCTGTCACAAAAAGGTTGTACTGTTCATGGAAAGGAAGGAATGGAGAAAAAAAAGATCAGAAAAGAAAACCATTTAAATATGATTAATATTAAATATAATAGTCACTTAAAGTAATGGAGAATATGTTTTGTGAACATGCTGTATCTTAATTTCAAAAAGGAGAATTCAAACTACTTCAAGAGGAGTCAAGCACAAATATTCGTGGTTCTGATTTATACCAGTGAAGGGGATTTGTATTCAGTTAGCAAGAGTTTAGGACATTAATGTTTTAATATCTCATGTGTCACTTCCTATTAAGAAGCAGTAAAAATAGAGGGCTTATTGAGTTCTAAATAATTTCATTTAATTACTTGTTATTAAATTCAGTTTTTTGAATGAAGATATCTTAAGGCAGTGGCTTTTGCCTGCCCTCTGACACTTGCTCTAAAATGACTCTATGTACAGATTTAAGCATAGGAAGCAGCTTGTTTCACATCTTTAATCACCTGAGGACCATGCACTTCCTGAACACTCTAAAATCCTTTCACCTTGTGATAACGAGCCACCAGTTTCCCTTCTGAGTCAAAGACAACATTAGTGTTGTACTGATAGCGACCATCGCTGGAGCACCATGGATCACTGGAATTACATGGCTTCTTGTCTCCTATATTCGCAACCACATAGATCGAGTTATTCCTCACCAAATAGCTCAGTCTTTCCAGCACGGGTGAAGGAGCAAACCTGAACATCAGGAAAGGAAGAAAGGAAATAAAACATCAAAAACAGTCAATCCATAAAAATGCCAACACTTACTATAAGTCACAAGAATGATATGTTTGTGATATCTAATATGAGAATGTAGTCTTCTGTAATTGTGCTTTGGTTTTGTGCTTCAAAGCTTAGTGTGCAGAAACTCTGCCTTCACCTCACATTAACTAAGCAAGAAACACAGAGGTTTTCTTGCAGTGAAAGCAAATCTTTGCACCTTCAAGTCTCCCTTCTGATGCAGGTGTGTGACACAGCATTGATGTTACACTGACACGTGGGCTAATAATCTCAGCTGTTCTGATGTTCGATTGGCCTGCTGTGCTGAGGTGGCTTAGGATTTGTTTCTTCTATGGTGTATTTTGTTATCTTTCATCAAATATTGCAGCTTCAAAAAATGGTGCAATTTGTTAGGAAAAAAACAGAATGAAAAGGCTACCACATCATGATTCAAAAATACAAAACTGAAATTGTGCAGTATATCCTTTCAGTAGTAGCTGTTATTTTATTCACAAATATTGCTAATATTTGTGTATCTTAATCTTGTTTTCTACAACATGCATGGAACACATTACTGAAATGTAGATTCTGTAAGTTTTTGTTTTTCTTTTAAATAAATCTCAACCTTTATGAGTATACTAATTAAAATCAAAAGAATTGCAACAAGAAAAAAAGAAAAAAAAAACAACAAAAACCAAAACAACAAGCAAGAGAAAAATTATGAAGGAAGTTGTCTGAAGCTATTTTATGGCAACTACATGACATCTAATCTGCCTTCATTTCAGTTGCTCCAAGACATTTAAAACTATAAACAACCACTTCTAAAGGTAGCTGTCTTTCTCATCAGACCATTCCCTGTGCACAACAGGGATGATACCTTCCAGAATCAGCATATGGAATCCAGTCCACCTATGGGTTTGGAATATCCTCAAGATAAGGGTATATTGTTTCCCTTGTGAAATCCCAGCCATAAATGCCATCTTCAGGAGTCACAATGATATGGGCACCCTGGTACCAACATAGAAACCCAAAAAACACCATTAAAAATGAATAAATGATCAGTGTTTACCAAAATGAATGTCTCTGACTCTGTCATAATACCTGTCTGGCTGCTTCTTTGATGGTCAGTTTCAAAATTGCCATATTTTTCTCCATCAGCATCAAGGCCTCCTCAGAAGAAACAGGCACTTCAATGTCCTCTGACAAGACCACACTGTGCTCATAGATGGCTGCGATGAACCTGTCCAGGGCACAGGCCTCCAGAGCAGACAGCACCAAAAGCATGGCCAAGGCATGAGCTCTAGGAAGCCCCATATCTGGTGTCTGAAAGCCATCCAAGAGGAGGACAGGAGCAAGCAAAGACAGGGGGCTTTTAAAGGGGAAATTTTGCACAAAACCTGGGAATTCCCCAGAATGGCAGAAAGCTGACACCAGGAGATGCAATCACCCTGCCCGGAAAGTCTCACATCAAAAGCAAGCAAGCTGCCAGCATTGAGCAATTCTGCCTTACACCACTGGCAGAGAAGTCACAGAGAAGTCACCACTGTGCTGCAGCCGAAGAAGTGAATCACATGCCAGATTTACAAACCATTCAGGTGTGGCATTGCTGTAGTAATGTAGACAATGCTGTAGTAATGACCCAGGGCAAGCCCAGGTCACAGCAGGAAAACAAGCCAGAGTTTGGGAAATCTCAGCAAATACTGGCATGAACACATTCCTGCCCAGATTTGAGGGCGCGGGGTGCAGGTTGGGTGCAGGAGGCAGGTGGCCAGCCCCGAGTTTGGTGCTGCTGCATGGACACTGCCTGTGCCACCTCAGTTTAGGGCTGCTCCCATCGATCTGAGTATAGCTTGGCTATACCTGGCACAGTCCTTACTCATCCCAGCTTCACAGATTGTACAACTGCCTTAGTAATAGCAGATGGGTATTTAGACCTGCCACCGCATGAGGCAAGCACAGCACTAGCCAGAGGGTTGCCGAGTTTAGCTTAGGAGAGCCCACTGCTCGGCTTTAACCATGCATCCAGGACCCCTGGATAATCATGGAAGAAGAACATGCTTATGAGTTGAACAATAAACTTGGAAACTGGGATTCCTCTTCAGGTTTCTTTCACCTCCATTGTGTATGTGAAAGAATGAAGAGGGGAGGAGATGGGTTGCCAGAAATCTAGAGGGGTTAGTTAAGCCTGCCTAGTTTCTACTGGAGTTCTGGTGAAGCTCATACATTGCAGGACAGCTCATTGAATTAGTGACATTTGTGCTCCTTACAGTAATCCCAGCCACATCCAAGTTCTCACACCACATGTCAGGTAAGTGAACAAGTGATTCTACAGAGAGCTAATTAAGTCTCTTGACTACAGATCTACATCATGCATCTACCCCTAGTCCTCTCAGCTCCTTCTCTCCTGCCTCCTCCATCGGCTCTGGCAGGATCAGCACTTCATAACAGGCTGAGGTATAACATTCTTGGTTTCAGCGAAGTCCAACACCTGATACAAAAGGAAAGGAAGCTATTGCCAGGATGGTCCCAGGGGAAGGCTGCCTTTTGGTACCTTGATGCTTCACAGTTCAGCTGGCTCTCAGAGCAGTGTTTCTTGCTAGTGCCCCAAAAAGAAAGAATATTTCTCATGTAAATTCCAGTAGTTACAAGAGAAACTAATAGGAAATTGGGTTTTTCCTCGTTTTTCTCATTTATGGAAATGTACCGGGTACCACCGAGAAGCCCTCTTGGAACACAGTTCCGGACTCAGGACAAATTAGAAGACTTTTGCCAGAACAGAGGTCAAGAAGTCCTAGTATGAGTTTGCCAGGCATGCCCTTGTCTCAGTTCTCCTTGCCCTTTATTGTCCAGCATCTGGAAGAGGTGAGAAGACTTTTTTCCTATTGTTAGAAAATAGTAGCCTTAGACTTTTGACAGATTTACTGGTGCAGAGACAATTAGTACAAACATTTCAGTTGTCATTTATTAGTAAAACATATCTCACACATACCAAGCTGAGCCTTCATACATAATACAAACATGCATATGTCTACATGTGTATGTATACACACACGATGCTAAGTCTTCATCACATTTGCCTCCTCTTTTCAGGCACTTTTAAGATAACACAAGTGCTGGTAGACACAACGTCTTTTAGATTCTTATTGTCTAAGAAAATTCACATGACTTAGGAAAAATGTTGCTTTATTGAAAACAATATTGTGCTTAATGTTTTGTCATGTCAAGTTCTGTTTCAACATTTTATGTTATCAGTTAAAGTATTATAAGATAATTAACTTTTTTTAAAAAAATACAGAAAAACATGGTAGCAAAATAGTAGCTTTACCCAAGAATAATGCACAGAAGGCTCAAGTATAGAAACCAGATACGTGAAAACACATCTCTTCGCATACAGTGGTTCACTGTATGTGGAACACAATTAAACAGGCTGACATCTGAGGGTTACTCATCACTTCAGCCAATCTACATGAGTACTTCCAAAAGAAAGGCAGTCAGTGTTTAGTTTTTCAAAACAGTAATGCAGATACAACTAAACCACAACTGGTTGTTCACTAAGGGATCATGTAGCCCAGCTCCAGAATAATGAAGCGCTGTTCAGTCCACTCATCGGAACACTAGGTTAAACCACAACAGTAAACACAGAATTGAAAGTATGCCTGGCTATGTTTCGCTACCCAGCAGATGAGTTCTTTCTTCATTATCACTAGGAGGATTTTGCAGGCTGGAACTGGAACTGTTTGCAAAAGGAAAAGAACAGGAGGGAAGAAACAGGTTTAATATTCTCTAGCTACTTCTATGCAATACCAACATTATAGCAAAAAAGCCACGCGTTACGTGGAGTTACGTAGATCACTGGATTTGGTTCCCCACTATTGCACAGAACCATGCACTATTGCTTTCACACTTGTCTTTTCAGAATCACAGAATGGTTTTGGTTGGAACAGACCTTTAAAGGTCATCTAGTCTGACCCCCCCGCAGTAAGGAGGGACATATTCAACTAGAATGGATTGCTCAGAGCTCTACCCAACCCAACTTTGAATATTTCCAAGAATGGGGCATCTGCCACCTCTCTGGGAAACCCGCTCCACCACCCTCATTGTAAAAAATTTCTTCCTCGTATCTAGTACAAATCTGCCCTCTTTTGGTTTACAGCCATTATCCCTTATCCTATCACAACAGGTCATGCCAAAAGGTTTGTATCCATCCTTCTTATAAGCCCCTTTTAAGTATCGAAAGGCTACAACAAAGTCTCCCTTCTCCAGGCTGAGCAAGCCCAGCTCCCTCAGCCTGTCTTCATAGGAGAGGTGCTCCATCCCTCTGATCATTTTTGAGGCACTTCTCGGGACCTGCTCCAAAAGGTCCATGTTTTTCTTGTGCTGAGGACTCCAGAACTGGATGCAGTACTCCAGGTGGAGTCTCATAAGAGCAGAGTAGAAGGGTAGAATTACCTCCCTCAATCTGCTGGCCACGCTTCTTTTCATGCAGCTCAGTATATAGTTGGGTTTCTGGGCTGCAAACACACATTGCCAGCTCATCTCCAGATTTTCTTCCACTAGTATCCCCAAGTCCTTCTCCCAATCCCTTCACTCCCCAGCCAGGGGTTGCTCCAACCCATGTGCAGAACCTTGCACTTGGCCTTGTTGAACCTCATGAGGTTCACATGGGCCCACTTCTCGAGCTCATCCACATCCCTCTGAATGGCATCCTGTCCCTCAGACATGTCAACCACACTACTCTGCTTGGTGTCATCTGCAAATGTGCTGAGGGTTCACTCGATCCCACTGTCTGTCATTGGTGAAGATATTAAGCGTTACTGGTCCCAATATGGGAAGCCCAGCTCCCTCAGCCTGTCTTCATAGGAGAGGTGCTCCATCCCTCTGATCATTTTTGAGGCACTTCTCGGGACCTGCTCCAAAAGGTCCATGTTTTTCTTGTGCTGAGGACTCCAGAACTGGATGCAGTACTCCAGGTGGAGTCTCATAAGAGCAGAGTAGAAGGGTAGAATTACCTCCCTCAATCTGCTGGCCACGCTTCTTTTCATGCAGCTCAGTATATAGTTGGGTTTCTGGGCTGCAAACACACATTGCCAGCTCATCTCCAGATTTTCTTCCACTAGTATCCCCAAGTCCTTCTCCCAATCCCTTCACTCCCCAGCCAGGGGTTGCTCCAACCCATGTGCAGAACCTTGCACTTGGCCTTGTTGAACCTCATGAGGTTCACATGGGCCCACTTCTCGAGCTCATCCACATCCCTCTGAATGGCATCCTGTCCCTCAGACATGTCAACCACACTACTCTGCTTGGTGTCATCTGCAAATGTGCTGAGGGTTCACTCGATCCCACTGTCTGTCATTGGTGAAGATATTAAGCGTTACTGGTCCCAATATGGGCCCCTAAGGGACCCCACTCATCACTGATCTCCATCTGGACATTGAACCATTGACCACTACTCTCTGAATGTGACCATCCAGCCAGTTCTAGCTCACAGACACCCTCCTGGAGGAACCATCTGTAGGGTTTGCTTGTTAATGCCACATGTTAATGTTGCTTGTATAGAACAGGCACTGCCTGGTTTAAGTGTTTGTTTAGGTCAGTAGGAAAGTATACAGACAAAGTATTTACGCAATATTTTTACTACTCGTCTTGTCATTCATTATCAGGTTGGGAGTGAGGAAAAAGTGGAAGCACAGCTTCCAAAGGTTTACTTTATGTGGCTGCAGGTAAAATAAATAGATACCTCAGCTTACCTTCTCCTTGTTGCCTCAATGATATAGAATATTCCAGTTGCAAGACCCTTTGAAGAAACAGTCAGTTACAATTGTAATAATAATAACCTTATGCAATAGCTCATAATTACAATAGATATAAAAAGCAAAAAACGTGTAATTACTTACACTTAACAGTGCCCATCCTCCTTGGATGGCTGAGGCCCATTCAAAACCCAGTTTTTCATTTAGAAATCCTCCTAGAGTGGGACCTGTAAATGCCCTACAACAAATCAAAATGAGGTATTGGCAGGCATCCCAAACAAAAAAAAGATACCATATTCTCAGAGAACTTTTTAAATTGTTTTGTGGCCTCCCTCCACTGATTCACTCTCCTTTGTCAAAAAAGATATTTTCTTCCACAGACCTAACTTTCTTATAATCCACAATAAGTATTAACTCTTTGTTTGCCATGGCCCCAATAAACCTGTCTAGTTACCTCCTCAGCTGGAAATAGGATCCACGTCAGAAAGCTGAATGCACTCTTTTCTGTATCTGGAATGGCTCAGAGGCCCCACTGAGGACCATGTTGTAACAGGGCACCAACACAGACTACTTCTACCATAAAATAAATTTTAAGTCTCATCTCTTAAAAGGTAAACCTTCCAAAATTCAAGATGGATACAAGCAAGGGGGAAGGTACATTGTGACTGACATGGTCGCTGCAAGGTTCAGCTGGATGTAACTGCCCTGTACCTTTATGCCTGTCTAAATGCCATGAAAGGTTATGCAGCTGCTGTCCCAGCACTTCATGAAAGGCCTTACATGATATGGTCTCTCATTACAGAAAGGGATAAAAATGTGTAAAACTGGAGAGACTTCCTGGAAGCAAGCCACATAATAAAACCACGTTTGATAACAGAATAAAACTGAGGTTTGGTAACTTTATGCTACCTCTATCTGTACTGAACCCTATGCCAGATAAACCAAACAGCTAGAACTTCAGTTAGCTTGGAAGAAATGGTGCAAATTTGTTTCACTGAAACCCACCTGCAGCCACAGATTACTACAAGAACAGATAAAAACAGTCCTGGAAGTGGCTATCAACAGGAGGACTCTGTCACTTCCCCCTGAAGAACTCTAAAGGGTCACTCAGGCAGTAGTGCCATTCATTCATTTCTGTGATGACCATTGGGTAATAAATGCAGACATACACTACGAAGCTATGAAAACATAGACCTTAAATAATGGTTATGGCTGAAAGAGGAGAGAAGATTCTACCCTAAGCTATCCCAGACAAAAGAGGAAAATGTAGAAAATTTTAAAAGGGAAAAGGAAAACAGAATTAGTCAGGAGCAGATGCCCCCTAGCTTGCTCCACATGGGTGGCGTTAGCTTTGCAAAAAATTAGGGTCCACCACTCTCTATATTAAGCATTAAATATCTCAGTGACAACAAAAATTGCCACAGAGAAGTGCAAGCTAATATCCACTTAATCACTGCACCTTTTTGATATGCAGAGCGATACATTTCAAGGAACACAAGTTCAGAGTACCTTCCCTTTGTTATGCCAAAAGTTTAACATGTCCACCAGACACCTATTTAGCAAGAACCTTTTGAATCAAGGTCAACACAACGACTGCAACACAAGACTTCTGGTTGTAATGCAGCAGGCTTTTGTCCAGCAATAGTGTACAACAACTAAATGCTCATTGCTTACAAAAAGGTGACTGTATACCTACCCAAGGGACCACATTGCATTGAAGAGCCCAGACACCAGTCCCAACAGACTCAGACCTTCTTCAAATCCATTTTCACTGCAGAAAGACAGATCAGTTAGAGTAGTACAATGTATTATTGTCTCTCAGTCTATAGTCTTCTGCTGTAAAGAAATATTCCCCTCCCCCTTTTAATTTACAAACAACATAGTTAACAAGCAAAAGTGTACAGTGGAATAATTTGTTTACCCAGTACTTTCTTTTTTGCTGCCTCTCTTTTGCAGTGCTACTTCTCATCTCTGATGCCTTCAGAGTGAGATTCCTAGCATCACACCACTGCTCATTCCCTGTGTTTCATACGGCAAGTGTAAAACAGTGACAGGTCAGTTGTAAAGAAAGACCCTGTTCCAAGAGGAACCTACTAATCAGAGTAAATCAAGGCCCTTCTAGGTCATTACTGCCAAGCCACATCACAGACTTTGTGCTTTGAGCAAGTATGATCCCTGTGCGTGCAGCTGTTAAAGCCAACACAGTTTGAAAATTCAGTGAAAACTGCTTGCTATTAATCATCCTTAGAAGCTGAAATAAATCCTATGTATATGAAACCACACACAGGTCACCCTACACTATGACTTCAGTGTGTACATAGTACTGAGGTACACATTTACAAAATTATTTTTGGAGTATAGTAACTGGGGTGCTCAGTCAGAAAAAAAACTAAGACAAAAGAGTAGTGGAAGCACTTAAGTGTTACTCAGTGCTTTTGTCTCAAAAAGAGGGGAGAAAGCCACACCAAAACCCCACTTCATGTTCATCCCCAAAAATTAGCTGCAGATTCCTACTGTCAGTAACATGAAAGAAGTGTTGGACTGTGTTACTTACTGCGCACATTGCAGTATCTCTGGAAACACTGGAATAGCACTCATGCCAAGGGAAAAGCCAACCAAAACCAACACTAGCACAAACATCCACAGCTGACTGAAAAGAGAGGCATTTAAAAGACATTAGCTGCTGAATGCTCTTTTCAAGTAAGGACCACATTTGACTGAAGGCAGGCAGATCAGCTTTCCATGACCAACCAGAAAACTAGGTTTCTTGAAGCCAAAGAGAACTCTACTTTGACTGAACACTAAGAGAACTGAACACTAAAATACAGTTCTATCCTTAAAAAAAGACTCTGTAAAACAATTTGAAAGTCCTGTGCTCAAATATTTCCTTATCAAATGCAGTTCATTTTAAGAGGAACACATAGAGAGAGCAGGTACACAGATGAGCTTAACTCAGCAATAATTAGGTCTGAGCTTCAGGCTTGGTTTGTTGCACAAGTGAAGGATGTGCAGCTAAATTTTGTAGCCTAATACATTACAGCCAAATAGACTTAGCTAAAGAAAAGAAAGTTCAAGACTTTACCAGTTTCACATGTATGATTTTCTTTAAAAATCAGAAGTCTAGGAGGGAGGAGTTGACTAATTTTACAAATCAGCAAGTCTGTCATCTTTTAACACAGTATATAACCTAGGACAAAAAGGACTGTACAGCTGTTTTGTAAATGTAGCAGAGTGTTTTGTTGTGAATTAACTTGAGAGATATAGCAATGCAGCGTGCAGGCACAACAGACACTATCTTTACTTCGCTTGTTGAAAACATAGCTATAATCTGGCATTTTCCTCTGTAAGCTATATACGGAGAGAATAAAAATCAACACTGCTGCACAGTCATGCAAATAAAACTCACAGTTAAGAAACAATGATGAAATAGAGAAATTGAAAAATAAGACAGAAAGAGAACTTTGTTTTGCTGCACTGGAAATGCCACAGAATTGGGAGGAAAGGAAAACAAAAAGTAGCATTCTTCCCACCACACACATTAACATAAGAAAACACAGTAACAATAAAAAGCAAAGGAAAAGTATGTATTTTATGAAGCTGTAAAATCTCCATTTTCAGATGCTTCCACTGCTTTACATTCATAGTCTTATCTTAGAAGTTAAGAAAACTTGTTTCATGACAAGAGGTGCTAATTATAGACTTGTGGACATACCTGATTATGGTCATGACAGCTATCACAGAAATATCACATAAGGGGACAGGTTCAAGAAGAGGCAGTTCTGTACCTTTTAATGTGCAGCACAGGAGCAGGTCCTAACATGAAAAAGCACACTGCTGTCATTAAGCCTCCCGATACCAGCAGCCACTTCCTGAGGTACTGTGAAAGAAAAGGAAAAGGTATGCAATTTAAAGATGTAAATTTGTAATGTAACCATTTTGTCTTTCCTAATATCCCTCTCTAAATCTTCATCTCCTGAAAAGTACTGCTTCTGTTGAGAGCATTATCACACACAAACTGGGAACCCACAATTTCTGTGCCAGTTCTGAACACCATCCAGAAACAATGAATTTATGTTTCCTTGCCACCAATGCAATCAGTGGCAGCAGCTGCTTAATACCAAGATTGCTTCAGGATACTGAGTAACAGTGGTTCTCTGTTAGCAAAGTATTTTAGGTCTTGTTCTTCCTTACTATAAGAAGTATCATATAGCATTGCACGTAATTCTCATGTACAAAGGGCATTATTAGTTTGTGTCAGGAAAAAAAAACTGGCACCATCCTTCATGCACAACATTCAAAATGTAGGTTTCCTCGATCAATTAGCAGTGGCAGTCAACCAGGCAGTTTTATGTATATCACTGTCAAAGCCTCTTTCTATGGTGCAGTTAAGAGCTGGAGAACCACAGTCAAGTCAGTGTGCTGATCTAATTTGGATATTACACTTTTTAACATGTAAAGTCAATACAGCTAACCAGAACATCTTTACTCCTCCTAAAAGGTGATAAGATTAGATGTAGTCAAAAGCATGGATAACTGGGACATGTTTTCCCACTCTCTGTTCCCTATTGTCTGGAAATAGATTGCGCTTAGTAAACCAGAAAAGTTCAACACATTTCAACTACATGATACTTGTCTGACATCCTTTACTATTTCGGACATCACATGAACCTTGCAAAAGAGACTTTCAAGTTGGCAGTATTCAGTGCATGTGCAAGGTCCTGAAAGACAGATTCCTTTACAGGACCAAGCCTGCGTCCACTGCTTCAATATGAGAAGTTTTACAGTTTTAACTAAATGCACAGAGTGCTTTACTAACGCTGCACAAAGAGCAGGGTTGTACTCACTGGGCGTTTGTCACTTAGGAGTCCAAGGAGGGGAGAAGACAAGGCATACGAGAGTGCCAAACCAAGGAATACCAAGCCCACATAACCAGCTGGGAGTTTGAACTATGGAAAGGAAGACACATAAAAAACCAAAACAAACCATATGTGCTACATTCATTGAAGAACAATCCAAGAATTACATTTTAGGTCAAAATACTGAAATGCATTATTTTAAGTATTTTACTGATTATCATACAGAGGTTTTTCAAGTATTTGAAGTCATCCAGTTTCCTTCCACATTTCTAAGCATGAAGTGAAAACAACTGACAACTGTACTCAGATAAAGCCTAAGTAACTTCAGGAGGAAACACGATGCTATGTCCCTACACCAGCACACTGGATTCTAACATTTATATCTGACACATTTGAAACAGACACTTCAGATGCTGAAAATTAGATGGATTTAGTCTTTACCGCTCCAATCTTCAGTTTTATTTCCACTTAGAAAAGTATAAATACTGTAGTCTTCCACTACTAATCAGTGCATCTTAAAAGTAAGTAGTGCTACAGAACACAAACCTGGCTTTTCAAACAAAGGAGGATTTTTATGAGAATGAGTAAGAGGCTTTTTGCAAACAGCCTAAGGTCTACACATTCCTAATGCAGAATCACTTTTTTTTATTGAAACAAAATGTGTAATGAGCCAAAACCATACTAGTCTCTCACATGAGTGCTTTAACTACCAGTTAGAAGGTATTCCAAGATGTTTCATGTGGCATGGACTACATAAATATTCAGTATTTCCTTGCAATATGCAAGCACATGATAGTAACTCTTAATTTATGGTTAGAACACCTGCCAAAGCACCACAAGCATCTGTTAGCACAGAGCAGATGGAAAGCAGAACAGCCACACCAGTGTGCAATATCCTACAGTAGAATAATTACAGATCCCTCCTTGGTGGTGCAAGATGCACATTCACTGATGGAAAAGGTTAGCACCAAGTTTCCTCCACCCTGGATGACTTCTCCAAGTACTGGACTAGACAGACAAAAAGTAGGAGCATAACTACCTGTGAAATGATATTCCTATTAAACCACTAAAAAAGCATTGCTTAATTTCACACAGGAACAGAATCTTAAACTCCTTACTTCAAATTCATTACCTTAAACACTATGGGAAATAAATAAATAAAAAAATTAAGTAGGAAACAAATAAATACTAAAATAAAAAAAAATAAATAAAATTACATTTTCCTGTTTAATAAGTGAGTGAAGAAGTCAGCTATCAGGCTACATAGTTGCAATAAGTTTAATTTTGGCAATGCTCTAAGAGAAGGTAGAGCTGTGACATTATGTTCCCTAAAAACAAATGTCCACATCAAGTGATAGAACACTGTCAGTGACTGCTGCAGTTTCACAGAATTTGCTTTCAGAAAGGAGAAAAAAGTCCCTTGCTTACAAAACCAGCTGCTATGCCCTGTTCAGAGAAGGTACTCTGCAGCTGAAAGCCAAATAAATGAAAAAAGCACATTTTTAAAGGCCTTATATTTCCTCAAAGTTACCGAGACCCAGCGACAACAGATGGTGTCAATGGAAACTGTGATTTGTCAGTACTATGGAAATCAAGTTATTTGGAAATCATATTATTAACAGTTAATTAAAGCAGAGTAGTTGGAGTAGCTTCATTTTGTTTAAGATATTTAAACCACGTTCATAAACAGTTATTTACTATTTAGCAAGTCAAGACTTCCCTGCATGTTAACAGGACTTACCTTCTCTAGGATAAATAGAGACATTGTGGGATCCAAAAAGCCCAAGCATGCACTTAGAGAAAATATAATAAAACAGAGTAGTAAGACTTTCGGCAGAAGAATGAGCTTCCAAAATGAGTCCTTGCTAGGGACTGAATCTGTTTCAGGAGAAAAGGGAAGGAAATAGCATTATTTTCAGCAGCATAAGCTCATAATTGACCTTCTTGTTTTAGAAAAGAAATCATTATTTCCATTTCTATAATCCTATTACTCTTGTTATCTAACAAATGAAAGTCAATAATAGACTATTATGCACTATACTATTTTTATATTAAAACCAATATTTGATAAGTGAATAAAAGAAGAAAAGTACACAGTTTAGATTCCAACATTGCATATTCCCAACTTGAAAAGAACAAAAGCATGTACTATTCCCAATAATGTGGAAAAGCAGTTACTTCTCCACTAGTCCTTACATAATTGGGGATCTCATGGTTACGTCCCAAAACAACATGCACACGTGCATGAACCACTCATATCCAAAAACATAAATGTTTTGAAAGTAGAGTAAGAAGATTGCTATTTATCAGTTGAGATATGTCAGAATTTTTAATCAACTAGTCATTCAAGTCTCCTACGTGTTCAGTTTGTACTCCAGACAATAAACTTCTTTCAGATGTCATGGTTAGATGTCATTTCTAAGGCAGGCTCCCTTCCTAATGCTGATGGTGCTTTAATAGTTACATGTAGTCTCAAAGGATACGTAGAACTAGAAGTTCATTCATTAGCACCCACTAGCTCAGAGCTAAAATTTATTGTAGTTTCAAGCTGGCTAGCAATATCATGATTTTATACAATTTCAGAGCTTAGGGAGGTGGGGGTGAAGCCAACAGCAGCAGCACATGGTTAACCACTGTAAGTTTCTTCTAAAAGCCAGTACCTATGAAGTTATTCTCCAAGGTTTCATATCTAAGAGGAATAAAATAGTTTTTAAAAATGTATTTTAAAGTTACGAGTTTTTATTCCAGAAAAGGCTAACAGAACTGGGCTCCCTAGTTGAAGGAAGACAAGAAACTAGTGGAAAGAGTCCAGCAGAGGGCTACAAAGATGATGAGAGGACTGGAGCATCTCTCCTGTGACGAAAAGCTGAGAGACCTGAGCTCGTTCAGGCTGGAGAGAAGACTAAGAGGGGATCTTATCAATGCTTAAAAAAAATATCTAAAGGGCAGGTGCCAAGAGGATGAGGCCAGACTCTTGTCAGTGGTGCCTAGTGACAGGACAATGGGCAATGGTCACAAACTGGAACACAGGAAGTTCAAGCTGAACAGGAGGAAAAACTTCTTTACTTCGAGAGTTAACAAGCACTGGATCAGGCTGCCCAGAGAGGTTGTGGAGTCTCCTTCTCTGACGATATTCAACATCTGCCTGGATGGGATCCTGTGCAACCTGCTCTAGGTGATCCTGTGAACTGTAACCTTATGATCATGATCTTGAGTGAAAACTTACCTTTAAGTTAGCTTTCTGTCCAAGCATTAAATCTATGATTTAATCAAATTTATATGACTTCCAGCACTTCAGTTAAACCTCTCACTTACTAGCTTTAGCATTCTTTCATGTTAATCAGATCCTGCAACATTCAGCACAAATAACCCCTTTTTTTCCCCTCTCTCTGCTACCCCTCAAACACGCCAAGTTCTTCTGTTCTAGGCAAAACCTATTTCCAGCTTTTCTTCAAATAGCTGCAATGACAAGCTGATACAAAGAAGATACAGCTCGTCCTTTAGAAGCCCTGATGCTAGAGATAAAAAACAAAAAAATTATCTCAGTCCACCTCCACACAGTTCTCAGTGTTTGCAGAGATAGGCATGAGTTGTTGAATTGATTCTAGGCCATCTGCATATATTAATTTTAATTCACATTAAAACATGGGTCAACATCACAAATTAAAATTCAACAGGAGCTTTGCCACCTGAGTTGTATCAGACTTTAGAAACATGTATTTTTTACAGTATAGTTACATACATGAGATTAAGGTGAGCGAAGGAGACAGGAAGAAGGGTGCTTACCATACTTTGGTAATATGCACATATTCACAGGCACGAAGGCCAACACTACGCATCCCAGTGTAATGAAAGGGACCTCATAACCAAACGATTGATACAAAAAGCCACCTAACGGCGGGCCAAGAACCAGTCCGAGTCCTGTAAAGATTTCAAGGCTGCCCTAAAGGATAAAAAAGAAAGCAAGCAAAAAGAAGAATGCTGAGAAACTTTAGTGTAACAATAAAAGCAATCAATTTTTCTAAGGAGCAGCACAACATAGCCTAGTGAAAAGAAAAAGGCACCACATCACTAAGGGGGATAATGGCTAGTACAAACCTTCACAAAGTGTGAAATTACATTTTAAAATTTACAAACAGGAAATCTTAACCTTATTGACTGAGTCAATCAAAAAATGTAACTACAATATATAACCTGCTTTCCAATGAAATTGCCAACTTCTCACTGCTGATAGAATTTATTAGTTTTCTGCTAGTTAGGAGGTCATATTTTTATAGATATTTGTTTACAGAAGTAACTATACAGCTTAACAACAATATTAATAAAAGCATTAACTTCTCCAATTTTATTAAATGTTCTGATGGGTGTTCTTAACATTTGTTCACTCATTAAAATTTAACCCAGTTATTTCTGTCAGTCTGTACTTGAAACCAGAATGTATTGAAAAAGAAAAAGTGGCATTTGGTTAAATATTAAACTTTTTTTCCTAACACCATAAAAACTGGCTAAATAAGTGTAATATCTCTAGTTGAAATGAATCACTGATGACCAGAAATAGTACCCTCCAGATTTCAAGAAGTTTTAACTCTCCTCTTCTCATACATCACTTTTATCAATAGATGAGAAAAATGAAACCAGAATTATTTTCAGTTTTGCATCTTTCAGTCATTTAAATCAATATTATTTGACTAAATTAATCCAATTTCTTGAGTCAATCCACATGGATTTTTACCATCCATGTAGAAGTAGTCACTAAAACTATATTAGTATTTTAATAGTCAGATTTCAACTGAAGAGATAACTACTGCCATCAATGCTCAGCTGTCTTCAAAACATAAGTAACTAATATATACTGCTTAATTTATATCTAATTGAAGTTATGCTAAGGTCTAAACTTGTTCTAGGATTGTGATTCTAGACTAGAAACAAATATGTGAGGATTTCAAATATGCCTGCATAAGAGAGAGTAGATTTTTTCCTGGTTTTAGGCTGCCTACTGGTAATTTATCATATTGTGGATACTCAGCTGTAACACTGTTTTTTGCACTTACCAGGACAGTAGCTATATTATTCGGAAATGCCTTTGCAAGGATTGAAAATGATGCTGTCATTGATGCTGCAAAACCTACTGCATCCATTGCTCTTACTAAAAAGCAGAAACCAATGAACATTGGTCCACTTGGCACCTTGTCCAGCATTCTGAAAAAAAGAACCAGTAAGTGGAGATCTCTCAGGAGGCAACAAGTCATCTACTGAAGGCCCTGGAGCATCATTTCTTACTCATTAAAGGACAGAGTTACAAGACATTTAATGCTTTCTATTGCCACATCTTTCTGAATCCCATCGGTGAAGTCATTCAATCTCTATCAAACTATTTCTGGTAACTTTCTCCTTTTCCTCTTTCTTTGGTGGAGTATGAAAAACCTAACCTGCGAAAAATGCCAGTGCCATCTTCTGGTTTATTTCACAGCTGTTCAAAGCAACTGTGCAAAGAGTCTGACACAGTGAGTTACAACCACCTAATAAGAGCTTCCTTCATTTTTAATAAAACTTTTATTTTGCTAAAATGAGTGGCTTAGATTCCCTGCCTACCAGGCAAAGCTTCTCATCTTCACTCAATATTTTTAAGAAAAGAATAATTAAAACATTATGCATAAATAGTTTCCTTATTGCTGTTCATCAGCTATGGTAGTTCGTTAAATATGTGGAATCTTCCTCCTTTGCTTTCAAAGTACTAAACAGACTTTGAAACCTACTGAAAATGAGGTGTTCACTCTGCTTTACAAGGGATAGGTAAAATATAAAGATGCAAAAAGTTAGGTGACCTAACCAACACCTGAAAGACACCCAAGAGTTTCCAGATTTATTTTGTGTCTCTCTTTTCATATGGATGAAAGTGAATAGAAGACAAATGCTACAAAACCAACCAGCAAAAATTACTCACCCAAACAGAATGGTCACACACCCTGAAACAAACATCCCTGCCACAAACATGAATTTTGCTCCAATATGTGTAAGCTGTAAATTAAACAACATTTTTATATGTTATTATTTCAAGTCTAGATCAAAAATCTTTCAAAGTAAGTGACTGTTCAGAAAACAAAACATTATGGGCACTTTATGGCATATATAACTAAAAGATCTGGAGACACTGTTCCTGCCGGTGTGCCTTCATGCAATACTGAACCTAAAAATATTCTAAACGGTTAAGTGACTTAACCTAGTTTTCCAAATGGTAAGACAATGGTGCAGTTAACTATTACACAGCGCTGCACTGCAGCTTCTGCAGAGCAGCAGGTTACAGTAGCATTCCTTATTATAAACAAACAGAAAGTAACACATCCCCCCCTCCAGTACTGTCAGTGATGCCAAGTCAGCAACACCTGCCACATATATGGCTCAAGAGTCAACACAAGCTGATATTAAAGCAAATTTATCACAACATTTAATAGCATAAAGCTTAGGCATAGGAAGCATGGTAGTTTCAGGCTTCCTCGTTCATTACCAGGGAAAGGACCTTCATTTCAGACTCCATCATGAGGGTGAAGGACGACGAGAGGCATGCCATAAAACTCAATCCCTTAACAAAGTCCATCTAAGCTTCTAATTTCACACTGTAACTTCCCCGAAGGACAGCAGGTATTTCAGACTATTTTCTTGTTCAGGTCTGGACAAGGTCCCTGTGTTTCAGCCATAATTACTACAACCCATATTTTGGCGAGTTTCACTGAAACCCTCAGGATTTCTGATTGCTGGACTGTCCACCTTTATTGGTACTCACTTCACCTGTCTGCGGTGAGGATGGCTCACTCACTCTCTCCCTTTCCCCTGCAAAGTACTTGGTAAGAATGGTTGTGCCATAGTTGAACACCTTCACAGGCGCAAAGATTGGACTTACCAGAGGCACATGTGTGACACCTTGATGAGCCACCTCATCACCAGGGGAAATCATTCACCATAGGGTTAGCAAAGAGACTGCTCAGCCAAAGAAAGAGAAGACTGTGAAACTGCAGCAGCCCCAACTTAGGATAAGATCCTGAGCAGCCCTAGCCAAAAACACATAGGTAGTGGTGCTCCAGCATATAAACAAACAAACTGTTATAGAATTTATTTGTAATTTCTCCAGCATAAGAAAAATCCCGAATGTGTGGGAAAACTGAAGTTGCAAGAACTAGAGACATTTCTATCATACTACTGTATAACGAAGTGGAAGCGGAACCTGAGTTAAGCAGCAGAGAATCATAACAGAGGGAAATGTTAAGAAAAAGACAACATACCAGAAAAGAAGAAAGGGTGCAGCTAACTAAAGAAAAACAAAACAAAACAAAAAACCTTAAGAACACTGCCAAAGGCAAACAGAATATATAAGCAAGCACAATAAATAAAATGGAAAGTAGGGGGAAAGGAGGTAATAGAAAGGAGAATTGAGCAGCAGATTATTCTGAATCAAACAGAACAGTTAACCAGAGAAACGAAACGGCTGCATGTCTGCCACCCTATGCTACCCTCAATAACTGCAGAAGAGTAATTTTTAAATTGTACTGACAAAACTGAGGTCAGATTCAGACTGATGGCCAGGCTCCAGTTACAGCAGCCTGCAGGAGTGCTGCTGAAGAGACTTCACTTTTCTCAGCCTTAGAGAACTGTCTTCATGTACCAACCTGTGTCATCACAGAAATAATTTATGACTTCAATTATACTTACATATCTTCCCAAGATTAAAGAAGTCAAGAAATTGAACAAAGCAAAACATCCAAAAATCAGGCCAACAATGGTGTTACTGGCACCTTTTTTTTCTGCCTGCAAAAAAAAGATCACAACTATGTAAAGATGGAGGCAAATTCTTGAAATTAATAATGTGCATGCCTTGTACATTTCATTTTTTTAAATTCTGTATCAGTGCAGTACAAAGCAGTTTCCTTTCTCAAGGGTAGTAGGGGTTCATAAGGTTGTTACACAGCAATTTAAGGACATATTGCACTTCTACTCAAGCTATATGTAATCGAGGGAAAAAACAACAGTCATTCCTCAATGAACAGAAACACTGTGCTGTTTGCTGAACAGGTGATCAACCTTTATACAGTGGATTTCAGCTGGTGTGCAGTGGAAGTAGCTACAAATCTTTGATCCCTCACATGGTAAGAGGGCAGTGAACAGAAGTATCTCTTACTTTCACTGTATCATGCCTCTCCTTAACAAGAGCCTGATAAATTTTTGCCTTATCTAACTTGCAAAATACACTTACTCAGCTACAAGCTGAACACTGGAATATTTAAAAAAAAACCGGATCCTAACATTTCATTGTTAATACTTGGGAACAAATTTGTCATGAGAGAAATGGACTTCTGCTTGCAAAGGCACCACGACTGCTTTTTTCATCCTATATTTAAACAGTGTATTCACTCAACATAAGCAGAGGGTGTTTTTCCTCCAGTTGCTAGGTCTGGAAGTTTAACATAGTGAATGGTGGCCCAACATGAGTTAACAGAGGTAGCTATAAATAGTCATTGAGGGCTAAGGCACTGAAATGCATGCCAGGAGATGGGCAGAGTTTTAATCTCAGTGCTACGACTAAACTGCTATGCAACACTGAGAAAAAAACAACCAGCTATTTCACTCTCCAGCAACCATTTCAACTTCTATCTCTTATCATCAGTTTGCTGTCTTCTCTGCAGCCACAGGGAAGATGAAATTAGTCCATGGACAGGAGCCAGGTCACCGTTATATACACTCTTATCTATTTTAGCCAGCTTCAGGCTATCACAACTCAAAAGTCTCACTCGGAGTTTACAAACAGCCAAAAAGGTCCCAAGTACTCAAGATCCTTTTAAAAGTATCAACACGCAAAAAAACAAACAAAACTGAAGAGCGGCTGGCTAAATTGTTTGTTTACCTCTGAAGGGAAAAAGGGTCCCAGGACTGAGTAGCATATCATCGAACTAAAGTTTATCATCGCTGTTGCAGCCATTGTAAATAGCTGTTCTCTGGTAAGCCGCCTTGATTCCTCACCAAGTGCTTCTGACACGCCATCTTCTTAAAAAGCAAAAGAGAAAAGGAAAAAAAGAAGTATTATAAACTGATAAGGAGAAATACAATTTGTAAATCAGGTTTGAAAATTAAAATCCGCACAGGGCTTCTACTCTCTCGGCGCTGGGGACTGAAACCAAGCTGAAATAGCTGTTCTCTGGTAAGCCGCCTTGATTCCTCACCAAGTGCTTCTGACACGCCATCTTCTTAAAAAGCAAAAGAGAAAAGGAAAAAAAGAAGTATTATAAACTGATAAGGAGAAATACAATTTGTAAATCAGGTTTGAAAATTAAAATCCGCACAGGGCTTCTACTCTCTCGGCGCTGGGGACTGAAACCAAGCTGCTCACCCTCACGCAGGAGGGCAGACACGCCG
>NW_010189395.1:17565-18769 GCF_000695765.1 Mesitornis unicolor | reverse complement strand
ATTTTATTTTATTTTATTTTATTTTAATGTTATTTTATGTTATTTTTTGCTATTTTCATAAGCTGGTTGTTTACTATCACCTCAAACATGTTGCTTACTTGCATCTTACTGTCTCAGATACCACTGCTTTGAAGTGAACCTGTCTAAAAGGTTATCTACACGTGTCTGTAGCCTCCATTTTCTTGGGGAGCCTTAGTAATCTGCAGTTACAGGGATAAGATTGTCTCCTGAGATCATGGGGCAAAAGCATGTGCAGCCTCCCTAGTATTGTTATTATTGTATTAAATTGTTGAAGCTGAGGAAGCTGCAGCTGCCAAAGAAAAAAAGGGAACCTTTTCAAATTAAGGCACAACACAGACCCAGGAAAATTCTCATTTAGCAAATGAAATGACAAACAGCAAAAGAGAGGTACTTCATTACTGATTTTATCAGCTAACTTTCCCTCAAGGGTGCATCAAGCTTCCTTATTTTTTTTTTCAATTGGCTCTCCTGCTGACTGTAAAAGGGAGAAAAGTCCAAGTCCTCAGTCATCTGTTCAAAGCTGGTTCATACCATAGGTGTGTGTGGGAAGATCAGTCCCATCACACCAAAAATTAGAGAGACTGACCAACCCCTGTTTTGCTGTAGGAAGGCAGACTTCAGCACTCTTCACCTTCTGTACTTGGGCAGAGCTGCATCTTCTTTCAGACCTCTTTCTGCTTCTCCGTAGCCCGTGGTTCTGAATCCTCCAGGGCAAAGTCTATGCCTGAGTCAGCGAGAGTTACCACAGGACAGGGACTACAGCATGAAAGTGGCTGAGGCACACAGTTATTCAGCTGTATTTATCCCTTACAGGAAGGGAAGTGGAAGTAATGAGGAAAGGTATGTTGGTGGAATGGAGCAGCAGGAAGATGACATTTCAACAGAGGGAAAATGCAAATGGTAATGATACTGAAGGGTAGTTATAGGGAAAGGAAGATGGGAGCTGAACAGAGGAGGAACATACGTATCCAAAAATCATCGCACTGTCTATGCATATGTTACAGCTGGTGTCATGCTCTGTGTGCCTCTGCATTGCCTTCCCATCAGCAAAAATCTAAAAAGAGTATACAGGTTTTCTTTTTTTCAAGTACAGCTTTCTAATTCACTCAGCCATACCGATTACATATTCCTTTACACTTGAAGTAAGGAAGTGGATACAAGAAGACAGAAATAAATGAGAATG
>NW_010189395.1:12822-17534 GCF_000695765.1 Mesitornis unicolor | reverse complement strand
ACTCTTTCACACTCTTACAATCATCAGACTCAATGTATCATTTCTGTGGCTCCATGGAAGGCAACGAAGCTGAAATTAGTTCTTCATGCATGGGTTATGGTGTTGCATACTGGTTTTTAGGCATCCATAAAATGCAGTATAAATAGTCCATGCTTAGTCCTAAGGGTGAGGTGTTTCCTTTGTTTACTTCTGTTAGATCAAGGTTATTCTGCAAGCTCAAGGAAATAAGTGATTGAAATGAGGGAATTATTTTGAAAAAAGGGTAGAAAAGAGTGACAGAGTGATAAAATGAAAATCAAAAAGTACCTCAATTTGAAGAAAGCTGGAAAAATAGCTTAGAAAATTACAGTAGAGGTATGTAAGCTCAGAAACTACAGGAACAACAAGCAAAGTTATTATACCCATTTTTATTTGTTCAAGACAGAAGAAAATTAGAGACATGAAAGGTAGCAGAGGCATCTTGCCAGACAATTTTCTGATGGATAATGGTCAATGCAATCCTGTTATTTTGTGTTTTTTCTTTGCTTATGCCTAGCATCCATCCGCTAGATTTTGCTGTATGTCACATCCACATCTTGAGCACAACCCCAGATGGACTCAATTCTTAGATCTTCTTCCTGAAGGAATAAAAAGTTCATTGAGGTGGAGGAGAATTGGAAGTCAGTAACCTTTAATGTAGAACAGACTCCAAATTCAGGTCCTTCCATAAAAAATAAAACAAAAAAAATTGCAAAAAATCAGATTAGCAGGATAGAAACATAAACAATGAACAAATAATTACTGATTTAAATGAAATGCAAGTACATAAGGAGGCTAAACCTTTCAGTCACAATCTGTTGCATTAGTGCACACATACACAGCCTAGTGAATTCTGTTGTTTCTGGTTCTAAGGAATAAATGTCACTTTGTGTCCCCTGACTGCATCTGAAGTCAATAAATCCATCTGCTGCCTTTCACGCATGCAGAATGCATTTACATCACCTCCAAGCCATGTTCATTGGCCAGTTTGATATAATTAAATAGTCTGCATGACACATTTAGGTCCTTGAATTTAAGCCATTCATTTAAATATGTGTATTGCAGTCTCTCCCAGCTACAGGAGGAAAGGGGAGCACAAATACTAAGGTGCATCACTTGCCATTATAGGTTGTCAAATGGCATGTTAAGATATTTGGCAAATAGTAAATAAAGACAGCAGCTAATTTCAAGAAGTGCTGTCTATTTTAATTTCTTTTTGGTAAAAACCTCTCTTGATGCTTTTGGTAGTGCCTCTGTAGCCTCTGTAGACTGAGAGGAGTGTGGAGAATAACATATAGCTCCTTCCATTAAATGAATGTAACACCTTTATTCAATGGCAATATGTTAACTTGTCAAAACTCATCATCTTCCCACTATACAATAAAACGTTCCTTAATGCAACACAATACTATGTTGTCACCTAGCTCACCTAGAAGGAAAATTCCTCATAAGCCATTTTGTACCATCTGTTGCCTTGCCTAAACAAGTTTCCCCTTTAGAAAAAAAATACCCTGTGAGACATTAATTAACATCGTGTTTGGAAAAAGTCTAAATAAACCTCTTGCATCGAACTAGTCTTAACATACTAGATTATTTTTTATCCTTCCCTGTTTACCCATTTCTTTTGACCCAGAGCATATCTTCTCTACTTTTTTCAGAGAAGCTTGAATTTTGTTCCAATTCTGGGAGAAATGCAAGCCAAACAGCTGTCAGTAAAGATTGTCCCATCTTGTTAAGGACTAAAACTAAACAGAATTAGCGGTCTTTGATATTTCTTCCACAAATACTACGGTTGCTTTCCATCAGTTCCTGTGGACACGATTTCTTCTTTTGAATAACGCCACTGCTAAAGTACCTACAAACTCCACTCCTGACTTCCTGAATCCATAACTTACGTTTTCTACCAGGTTGTTCAGCACAGAAGTAGAATGAAAAACCTTTGGAAGAGAGGATGTTTTTAAGAGAAAAAGTGCCTTTCTTAATCAGAAGAATAAAAGCAATCTAGGTACATTTGTACTGCATGACTGAAGTTTTGTCTCTTTAGTCACATCTTTTGGCTACATCTGCCATATTCGCCAGAAGAAACTGTGGATCTCAAGGGAGAGAAGGGAAGTGATCACAACCTATTATTCACCTGGACGTTGCAAAAATATCTTTTACGTGTCAAGTGATACAATGTAGGCAGTATGATGTGCCATTATCCTGCATTGCTACTCGTCTATCACCACACTTTTTTAAAACATAAAAACTTTATCCTTGTAATTAGTATGGTCTACGCACAAAGCAACTGCACTATTTAACTGTGCTGCAAAAAGACACATTTCAAAATACCAGAAGCAGCTCAGAATAGGACTATTCCTCACTAAAATTTATATAACTACATGTAAATATAGATATAAAGAGTGATTTCAAAGTTTTTTATTTTATAGGAGTTTATAGAAAGAGAGGGTTCTATTTTAATGTTTATTTTAATAACCAAAGAAATGACTTTTCAGATCTTTGCAACAAGGACTTAAAGCAAACTCATGCAGTAATATGGAACTGAATTCTGAGGTTTAAATTAGATTATTAGCAGAGTTGACTATTTTACAATCAACTTGGGAAAGTACGAGGCGAAAAGCTTTCATGGCACTTTCCATGACCCATGTAGCAATATGGACTCTGGTTACTTGGGCAACTGATCAACGACTTCACCTTGGCTGTAAATGCAACGCTGGGAAGAGATTATGAAAAAGAAGCACCAAGGAGGGAGCTAATTTGAATAGAAAAAGAATGATGTCTAGGATCATGAGCAGGCAAGTAGTTTTAGCTGTTTACAAGTACAGGAAAAAGGACCCTATTCTTATAACATGACAGTATAAAGGTAGGTGGCATTTAAAGAAGAGGTGGTGAGAGAATTTCAGAGCCCTTACCCATCAACTCTAACTGAAAATGCCAGAGTATTGTTATATAGAGGATGAAGATTGAAGGGAGTATTCTGTGCAAGTACAAAACAAAAAATGCCAATATTATCGTCTTCTGGCAGTAGGGAAACCTTGAGCTTGAGAAGGTATAGTTTGCTTATCTGGGGAACACCTTACTATTGTGAAAACAGACAGTATTTATTCTAAAACTGCTTGGTAACACTGGACTAAAACCTGTTTTTTTCCACCTTATAATATTGACTAAGATTCAAAGAGACTGGAGACAAATGCATTATATATTTAACTTGAATATTATAAAAATTATATGGATTAGGGACAGAATTCCATTTCCATTTCTCATTTTATTTCACCTCCAGTCCACAAAGTCTGGATATTTTTTTTAACTGTTTTTTTTTCAGCAGAAAGTCCATGGGAAACTGCTTTTTTCCTTGCACCTTAGAGAACCTTTCACCAGGAGGGTGCAGAGATGTGATCCTAGGAAGCAGAACCAGGTCAGTATAAATCCAAGTCTCCAACACTCTCAGAGACTGTGATAGGAAACAAGACATTGGCTAGAAGTAGTGTGGGATGCAGTCTTCAACCCAGAAGCTCATAGAGTAAGCATGGATACATGTGCATATTCTGTGAGGCATCTGGTCAGGTACCTCTTGGCAATGTAACTGAGAATTTAGAATGATCAAAACTTAAGAAAATCGGTGGTTTAAAAATCCACTAATTGAAAGATGTCTTATCATTAAAAGGTTGCTTTATTAGGTCCTAAAGAGATTTGCTATTATTCTGAGTATAATAATGTTATTGGTAATTCCAAACCAAACAAACATACTATATTGTAACTGTTTCCAGATGATACAAGGTTTGCAGGAATTGCAAATAATGCAGAATACAGGTGCCTGAGCCCTCTTGATCATTTGATAAGTCAACTGTGAAACATTTAGGGCAGCGGCATACAAAACTATACTTTGAAGAACAAAGCATCTGAGGTCACAGAAGCTCGAGAGCTGAACATATGCTCTCGGCCTGATCCTCTTAGTAAGGGTGGTCACAATCTTTACTGTATAATAGGAAGCTGTACTATCTCCGACACTGATGCAACTGTCACTGGAATAGTGGCCAGCCTTGGCACTGGCCTGAACACTGCAAATGTGCAGTAAAGAGCCACAAAAAAAGGATCAAAAAGGTTACAAAGCTTACAACACAATCTGAATAAATTGTTCCACCATCACACTAATTTAGCCTTTATTTCTGATCACTGGAATTTCTTGCACTTTTCTCTGTTGGAAAAATGACTCCTCTATAACCAAATCACTGTTCCATGTAACGGGAATTAGAAATCATGATCAAGCTAAATCAAACTTCTGCTTACGCAGGCTAAGCAGATTGAACCCACTGTTTTTTGTTTATCTTATTGCAATGCCTATTTTTTAATCTCTTGATCAGTCTAGGCTCCTGCTACATGCTCCTAGTTTTTGTGAGAGGTGGAAGGGTTGAGGAGAGCCCTTCTGATACTTGTGTTTCAGCTACAGTTAATGCAAAAGGATCTCCTTGTGTCCTGAGCAAGGAGGAAAACAGTGACAAAAAAGTGGGATCTGTTGCTGAAAATAGAGATTATGTGTTTCTCTCCATTTTTATTGATCCAATTATTTTAGTGGGTGTGCTCTCAGACATGGTCAGACATCTTTATAAAGTCAGCCTAAGGATTATTCTGTGAAGGTTGATTTAATTTGAGAAGGTAAATTTAACTTCATGTACTGCAAGTTCAGAGACCCGATG
>NW_010189395.1:0-12791 GCF_000695765.1 Mesitornis unicolor | reverse complement strand
GAGTAATACTAAGTGAACGAATGAGTTCTTTGAGCTCAAACTTCCCATTGTGTCTGCAGAAACTAGAATGCAATGGCAAATACTAGTATTAACTTTTAAAAATTTACAATATGTCCAAGTGAGCTTTGTCCCTTTTGTAAAGGACAAAGTTTTGATTAGTCAGGAAGCTTTATTGGGGTTGGTTTTGGTCTGGTTTCGGGGTTTTTTGCAACTAAGCACTGAGGGCAAAACTCTCTCCTTTGAGGAACCCAAAGCATGGAGCTGACTTCTGCTGATTGCCTGCTCCAACGCTGAGGAAACTTCAGTGCATGGACACAAAGCATTGCCAGTTGAGAGCTCGTCTGCAGGATGCTCTCTCCTTTTTAACTGTGATTAATTCTGTGACTGACATAAGGACAATAGGGTCTATTCTTGGATTTAAATGTAAATTATTATGTAGTTGTTGCTTGGTAAATGAGTTTACATGGGAGAATTTCAACTTTACATACAGAATTTCAACCTTACTTTAAAACCTGTCTTACAAATCAGTGTCATGTTGCTACTGGTTTAAGATCAGTGCCGTCAAATATTAACAAAATACAGGAAATATGTCCTTCTTTTTCAGGAAATGCTTGTGTCATTAAGTCAGTAAAACTGCTTCAGCTTAAGAGAATCAGATTTAAATACTATTTACAGACATGCCTAACATCTTGTAACAGCAATAAATGATACTGGTATGTTAAGTGTTTGCTTAAACTCAGAAGCTAGCAGATGAACTAAGTCTGTGTTAGTTTTTCTCTTCCTGTATATAACATGGTAGAACAGCTTGATGAAGCACTTGCTATTAAAACATTTCCGAAAATATTTTCAGGAAATGTACTTTCTGTGCGATACACCAATTTTGGGTCTTGTGCAATATTGCACATAATATATGTATCTTCTTTACATATTACAGATACGTATTCATTTATAGCCAAAGGGAATGAAACAGAGATAACTATGCTTCTTTTTCAATGAGGATAAACAACACTATCTCATTTTCACCTACAGAACTTATGTTATTTGGTTTTGAATCCTAAAGTACTTTATCTTAAATTTAAATTTATTTACATTTTAGTGAAAATTACAAATAACAAATATATTTGTTATCACTAAACTGATGAAAATTCTGATCATAACCCTATACCTCAATTTTTCCCTTTCTTCTCCTGCTCTGTAACTGGAGACAGGCTGGATTCCTCATTACAACTCAGCTTTGCAGAAAGCAAGAGGTTAATGGGAATGTCCCACTTTTAGTTCCTGTGGTTAAGCCCACAAGTTATTTACTGTAACTGTTCTTCCACTTTGTCCTTTTCTTGGACTAAAGGATGATTCTGGTTCCACTTCCCACTACCAGCATTCAGCCCATTTATACCCAGGAAACTATGAGAAAAAGATATAAAAGCCAACAATCACAGAATCACAGAATCACAGAATGTTAGGGATTGGAAGGGACCTCAAAAGATCATCCAGTCCAATCCCCCTGCCAGAGCAGGAACACCTAGATGAGGTTGCACAGGAAGGCGTCAATGCTGGATCTCTGCCAGCCAGGGAGCTTTCTTTACGCTTCAGCCACTCTTTGGTGATCTGGTGCAATCACTTTTATTGCCCCAGCAGATCTTTTCCAGGCCTAACATACAACATTCAACGTCCTTCTCTTGCTTTGTAGAACCCCAACAGTAAATTTCCAAACATTATTTCCCGTTTGCATCTGTCTGTAGCTTTGCCTCTCTCCCTTCCAGTTTATTTCACATATTCTGACACAATCCAAGAAAACAACAGATGGCAACTTCATCCAAGTGGGTGTTATTCACAAGGGACTGCAAACCAAGAGCTTGTTTCCCAATAACTTCCTGCCTTTCAGGTTTAAAGCTTCAGAACCTACAGCAGTTCTCTAATGTGAGTCTCAAAAGTGAGTCAGGATAGAATGGCTGGCTTAGGCAGGGATAGATCTGCTGTTGACTTCAGTAATCTGGGACTGAGACCTGCCCTCAAACAGAACTCTGAATCTAACCTCTATAGACTAGATTTGGATACAGGATTTCTAACAGGCAATGCAAGAGTAGCAATGATAATAAAGTCCACAGGAGAAACAGAAGCGGTATAAAGAAAAGTAGGAAAATGAGAAGTTGGGTGATTATGTGGGAAACATCTGTTAAAAAAACAGTTGGCAGATTAAAAGGCTTGGGACAGAGGGGAAAGAGGAAGGGAAGAATGAAAGAGAGAAGGAACGAAGGATCAAAGGGGGTGGGATGAAGGAAGGAAGGAGTAAAGAGAGAAGGAAGGAAGGAGAGAAGGAGAGGTATAAAACACAGAAGTGCATATTTAGTCACATCGTGGTTTTGCTGAACTTCTCCTGACCACAACTGCAATTCTTCAAAACTTCAGTGCTTCCAGTTGTCCCCAAAAAAACACAATGAAAATAAATGCTGTAAAAGAGTTACAAACAATGAGACAGATTTTTATTAGATTTCCCTGGGTAAAAGTGGGACAATATCTGTATCTTCTCCTGACAAGAAAGTAAGGAAAAGTTTTCCTTCCATTCCTCAACAAAAAATATCCTTCTATTCAGCAAAGAGAGCAGGGCTACATATGGTGTTTAGCTATGAAATGGGGAAGTAAGCATATGAAGCATGAGAAAAATTAGCTCAGGTCACAGATGAAGTTTTAGCTTTTTCTTCTTTTGCTAGGCCTGCTCAACCTACAGCTCAATCAGTACAGCAGGCTACAATAATGTAATTAATAGCTGTTGTGGAAGAAAGGGGTACATAATATTAATAATAGTGTCAGAACAGAGGAAAAATACTGATAATATAAAAGCAGAAGTAGAGGATAGTCTTTAATTCTGGGATAAACGGAGACACAACTGAACTAGAATACAGGGCATGTCTACTGACACCACTAAAATCCTGTAGTTTGCCTTTGTAGGAATCTAAATGATGGCTCTTTAACATGGTCTTGTCTTGACACAAGAAGTTTTACCAGTACTGATAAATAGGGTTTGTGAAATACAGATGTCATATTTTTAGTATCAACTTTTTGCCTGGGCTAACACACTTACCAAGAAATTAAAATTAAAATCTAGGTTTTCTGATACTGACAAGGAAATTAAAGAAGTAACAAAGCTAAGTAAACTATTTATTTAAAAAATACGGATTACTGCGTTCAACTGTACAGACTCTTCCTATTTCTTCCATTTATTTTTTTTTGTTGTGACTTCAGTGTAATGGTTTCTTCAGTTTGTCTCCCTCTAGTGGATTACCCCTTCTGTGTGCCAGCAGAGTAGTTAATCTTGAATTTTCCTTTTTTTCCTCACTTGCACTGTGTGGCTACAATGTTATTATTAAGACTGAATAATCTATACACAGCAATGCCTCTGTTCCATCCCATCATTCCAATGATGACTGCATTTTTTCAAGTTTATATTTGTTCCTATTGCCCCAGGTATCAGCTGTCTGGCCTACAATTCATGCAAAGTATCCTCAATCCTCTTCTCACTTCAACGAAATAGAATTGTACTGTATTGGTTTTCAGTCATTCTTCTTTCTCCCATATCAGTTCAGGGACTGGCTGAGAATGGAAGTCTGTGTAAAGCAGCCTTTTCAGTGGTCTAAATTAAGACCTGGTGAAACAAAAGTAAAGCTAGGAGCAGTTAAATCATGTCACATTTATGGAATGGATTTTCTATGCCTCCAGTAAGTATAATCTTTCAGCGACACAGATATATTCCAGTGTTTCATGGATAAAAAGTAACATGACCTACTCTATTTTTCAAGGAATCTCTCTGTAATTTGGGGGAAAATTGTATTTAATTATGACAAATACAGAATCTGTCTTAGGCTTATTTGCATTAGCTGTATTATGATCTTGGAGTTTCTGTGATGGATCAAAGCCCTTCTGCTTTTAACACCTATAAACCACAAGAAAAAGCTACTTCTATCCCCAAAGACCTCACACTTCAAAAGGCAGGGGAGCCAAAGAAGTGGACTCAGCAAGCAGAAGGCAGGAGTGGAAGGAGGTAATAAGAACTGACAGCGGTTGCTGAATAATAGTAGTATTAGTATGCGCTGCCAAACATCTTTGTGACTGCAGTATTTTACAGGCAGAAGAAAGGTTTCAAGTTTACAAATGCAGATCTGAAGAAAGAAAAACTCACGACCTCTGGTACTGCTACGTCCGAAGGGGCACACTTCTTCCAGAGCACAAGATTTTTCCTGTGAACATATTCAAACTGTACTGCTTGTTGTCTTGCCTTTTGTGCTCACTCCAGACAGCACTGCTGTTTAAGTAGGACATTAAATAAATTCTGTTGTAATTAAGCAATTAGCTGCACAATTAAAATTGATGTTAAGATAAATGCTGGGAGCCACACTCCATAACTGCTTGTGAAGTGACACCCAGGTCATTCCCTGTTCACTGGACTCCCATCCTCTCTTCTTCAAACCCCTGCTAGTACTAATGGGCATAATAATCAAGAATTATAACAATAAAACTCGCTGTGGAGTTCCTGCATACCAAGTTACTGAGCCAGCATGCTTCTACTGGGGTGCGTTGGCTCTCATGGCAGTGAGCTGATTCATCTTGCACCAGTTCAGAGAGTGGAGAGAGGAGCTCATGCCTATCTCCAGTCCTCTCCACACATCTACCTAGGAAGGGATTTCAGGTCTTGATTTAGCACTGACAAACAGCGTAAGACGGCATTAGTACCTTCCCCTCGTTACCTTACTGTACACCTGCTTCCAGACCACACAACATAACAGTGGTTGGGCTCTCATCCACTCTGTGCAACATAAATCAAAGCCAAGCACACTCAAGCCTTACAAAAAAAAAATCCTCCCTCCCATGAACTCATTTATTTTTCTGCATGGACCAATTCTGCTAACACCTACCCACTTGAATAACTGTACTCGTTCTTTGAAATCAAAGTGTGACTGACTAGTTGCATGCAAAGTGGGTTAAGCCCTTAAATTCTGAGCTTCTGAAGACAAAACTGTATCTGACATGCTTTGCAGTGCTCTTGAATTACTTCAGCAAACTATGAAGTAAGAAAATAGAAGTAGAAAGGAAGGCAAAGCTTTTAAGATGTCCTTAAATTGACCTTCAGACAAATCCAATGCTGAATACTGAGAAAGAATTTGTGAATGAAGAAGAATAGTGTCCCAAGTGTGAATGAAAGCTCCACAATCCCATTTAAACATTCTTAGATCATTAATCCATTTAAGATATTAGGACAGCAAAGGGCCATTGTTCAGGACAGCAAGTGAAAGTCGAGAAGCGCCAGGTTACTCCTTCCAGCACAGAGATACCATATTTCAATTCAGAAAATAAATTAAGAGGAATTTGAGATCTTTTATTATTTAAAAGGCTCCATTGCAAGGCTTTAAAAATGTTTATTTTAAGCAGAAAGACCCTACAGCCACTCGTAAAAGAATGAAAAAAAAAATCCAGCTCAGAAAGGATGAGCTAAACATGTACTGCATTACTTTAATCTCCTCATAATTACCATTTTCACATTTCTTTCACTTGTCATAAAATTGAATCTTCCCAGACAGACTGTCTGATAAAATTATATAGTTAGCGACAGTACATCAAAGAGAGCAGGTGAAAGTGAGTTGCACATTCACACATGCTGAAATACTGGTTGACCTAGAAAGAAAAAGGCTTTCCTATCTCCTGCTTTGTTTTTATGGAACCTATCCTCACTTAGTGGAGTCAATGTTTCTAATTTTCAATTGGACCTGTTTCATCTGAATATAATTGAGAAGCAAACCAAATAGCTGAAACCACCATCAGATTGTATAAACTTTGTCTAGTTTGTAAAAGATAACGCTGCATTACTGGAAACACTAAGAGAATTCTGATCAAGTTGGAGTTGCCCTGGAGGACCTGTGTTAAATCGTCATTACCTGAGAAAGTAGATTGTGCTTTGCTTTAGATACGGACTTCATGAGGGATGAATATCAAACATTTTCAAGGTCTTCTCTTGTAGAAAGAAAATCCCATCATGGCCTCATGACAGATGGTTTGGCTTTTTTTATTTCTTAAAGATTTTTTTAGGTAATTCTTTAAATACAGATTTAATCAATTTTCAGTTTAAAATTCCTGGAAGAAAAAATAATCTTATTCATCCTAATTTATATTAAACACAAGAGATTATACCAGTGCAACTCTCTGAGATTTCAAATCTCAGAACAAGTCATTTAAAACCATTTTCAATCTGCGCTTTGGTGCACGCATACCCTGTGAAGGTTTCCATTCAGGGTTCGTGCAGTGCTAATGCAGTTGTGACACGCAGGCCACAGCGCCTCTTCCCACAGATGACAGCACAGAAGGCACAGTTTTGTGTACTTTATTTACACTGACAAGGTCGAGGGGTCAGGCAGCTGATTACAACTCTCCTGCTAGATGGACCCAGAGCATATGCCAGCAGGGGATTCACTGGTAGCTCCCTTAAGCAAGGATTTAGGATGCGAGTGTCTAAATGGAACGGTTGGGTGCTCACCTCAGCCTTCCTTCTGGGCTAAATCTTTCACCGTGTGTCACCCACAGCTCTGTCCCATGGCCAGCCAGGCAGGTTGACATTTTATTGTGAAAGTAATGCCTACAGAAAGTTCAAAGGTTTAGGAATGAGGCAATAAGTATTTTCATCTTTTGGGATTGTGTAAGCCCCACAAATGGCCTCAGGTCCTACTGAACCAATGTTCCAAGTTCCACAGATAGAGTACAGTTAAGTTTTGGTTGTTGACAGCAAACAGGAGCTTGTGAGATTGCCTCACTATCTATTGAAATTTAAATAACCTTTGTGATAAATGGAATTAGCCTGTGCTGAGCAGGGACGGCACTGAATTATAAGGGGGTAAGATTAATCCCGTCTTCAGGAACTTGGCATTTTACTGATGATGTTGTGTCACCAGCACATGCTGCCAGTGACCCTGCAGAGATCACTCTGCGCAATATTGTGTAGATAGCGAAAAGCAATCCATCAAGACATAAATGTACGGAAAAGCCAAAGTGTTTATAACTGAAGAAAAAAGGAAACCTACCATTTCAACATGAAAACAGGTAAAGATTTCAAGTAGTTTTTTATCAGATATTTTGCTTAGCTACTAGTGTAACAGCTTTACTAACATTTTGTGGCTGCCTTTTGCATCATGGCCTGAGTCTGGAATAGCTTCAGGGTACGGGCACATAGGACTAGGATGGAGCTACCATGTTTTACCCAGATACTACCCATCTGCTCTAGTAACCAGCTTCGTGTACAGCTGTAGCCCACTCCAGTTATAAAGTGAAACACTAAATATGAACCAGTGAGGTTTATTTAGCAGATATTTTACATCAATGTTGGGGCGAGTGAAGAGCATACAAGAGTTGTTTTAGAGGATCATGACAACCATGAAGGACATGGGGAAGGACATCGGAAATCTTTGCTGATGAGCATATGGTTGATGCAAGTAAAGCTAAACCAAATAAGCCACAAATGAGCTGATCTCCTGCACTGGTGATTGAAATACACATCTGTGAGTTCCTCAAATCGAAGCAGGCACTTCCCAGGTGCTGTCCTGTCCAGCAGGAGGGACAGGATCTCAATGCATAGGTTTTCTGTCTCTCTCTTCTTGAAGGAGTCATTGTATTTTCTAGTGTTAATGTTAAGCTACATATTCCTTAACTCCACCAACTCTTACATACACAGTTAATGCATCCTACAAACACATTTTTAATGCACACTAGGCTTTATCAGGCTATGAATATCTGTGAAGCAAATGAAATCATAGTTTCTGATCATCTCATTAATTCTTTATGAAAATTTTCGCTTCAACAGCAGTTTAATTTCAATAACCTAACAACACAATTGTTGCATTTAATTCCCAAACATTTGACTTCATGCAGTTCTGGAATCACTAAACTGCCATATTAGTTTATCGGAGCATTTTGTAGTTTTCAAGAGTTAAAAGAAATAACAACTACAGAAATTAAATAGAAGCAAGTTTGCTGCCCCAGAGTCCAAATAGTGCATCAGCAGGACAGCAGAGAGACCCCTACCGCTCAGACTAACAGCATGAGTGAATCAGGTCGGGATATTTTCGGTGGGCTTCACAACTATTTCTGTTAGCAGTAGAATACTGAGGGCTCCAGTGGTGTCCTAGACTTGAAAAACATTGTGGCCATGGTGCTTTCAGCCCCTGTCTTAACCTCATCCTTCATCACTCTCAGCCTACATCCACCTTGTGCTTCATCCTCCCCCTCACTTCCCCTTGGGGTTCCTTGCACTTAATTCACCATTTTCTAACTGACCTTTCAGGCTTTGCTCCCCATCCCTGTGCTATCCCAGCCTGGGGAAAGGAGGAGCACTGAAAGCACATCAGAGAGCGTCTTTATTTGTAGTGCTCCCAGGCATTGAAGGAGAAATAAGAGGGTGAAGTCCAACTCAACCGATGCAGTTTTATCCTAGGTCATACTTCACACAGAGAGAATATGATTAGTTAACTGTTAAACTAGAATACATTTCCCCAGTTTTCAGAAGCTCGTGATTCAGCAAAAAAGCATCTTTCTGAAACCAGGATGACTCTCTTAGCAGAATTGTAGCCCTGGTTCTAAAGCTCGGGAATGGCAAAGCTCTGAGTCTAAGAACTGTTTTCACTTGGGTCAAACCAGATGTAGATTTACCAGGCAGGACACAGGTTTCTTTAGTCTCCTCTCAGGTCTCCACAAGCACCAAGGAAGGTAGTAAGCATTTCCCTCGTGCACTGTGGCTGCTCAGTTGTGAAGCCTTCCCAGTAACATAAGGGTTATAGCTGCACCCGAGTAAAACATTTTTTCTTTTCTGCAAAGTGCCTAAGCTATTTTTGTTCAAGTTTTCAAAAGAAGTCTTCAGCCTGAGGCAGAAATTCAGCATGAGAAATTTCTGCCCAAATTATTAAAGAATGGTGGAGTTACAAACTACTGAAAACAGATGGAGTTTGGCATAAGAAATTACAGATGCCATCACTTATGGCTTTTATACTCTCTGAGCATTTATATTGTAACAGAGATACGAATGTGAATATGCAGTACCACTCAGCAGAGTGCTTGTTTTCCTTACCTTCTATGTTATTTTTTTTAACTATATATGCAGGCTGCAATAACAATCTTCAAGAAATGTACTTCCACGTAGCTAGAGGCTGTTAGCTCAGCCTTCCAGTGAGCAATCAGATAGTAAGAACCTCTGTACCTCAATGTCATTATTTCTTACAAAAATCAATGACTCCATGCTTGCTTGCTGTTTTAGTTCAGTGTAACAGTGCAAACAGCATTGAATGACAAAGAGACAGAGGGGTCTGAACAGATACTAAGCAAGCTAATGGAGTGGATGTTAATTTCTTGGCAGAAGTTATCATACAAACACAGAACAAAAACATTTCAAGCCTTAACTAAAAAGACAGCAATTATACATTCTTCTGTGGTGGAAAATCTATTATAAAGACCATTTTTAGAACAAAATCTAGCTTTGACTCTTGCCTATTCTATTATAGTGCAGAAGGAAGAGATGGGTATTCTAATAATCATTAGATGCAAGGAAAGAAATTATGCATGAAAGCCAGTTTAGCAAGAACCAGGAGATAAGAAAGTTTACATTAGAACCTTGGCATCTTATTGGTGGGTCTATTTTTTAAATCAACATACATTAAAATAAGAGACAAATTTAGGATTCAAGTCAACAAAGGAACAGCTGTGCATTTCCATTTTTATTTGATTTATATTGTTCCCAATCGATTCCATAGAAGAGAAGCACCTTCTGGTATTACAAAGACTCATTAGTGAATTAGAGTGGCTCCCTGGAAATCAGTACTTAGGTTTGTTCAAAACTGACACACAGCAGAAGAAAGCAAGCCAGACTCCCTCTACCTCTAGTATCTAGAGCAAGCCATCAGCCGCTACAGAAAAGCTGGGAAAACCGCCATAAATGTTAACCAAGGAAACTAATTTTGCCTAACTGAAAAAAAGATACAAAAGTAACCTCTTGACCTCAGGAATGAAAATTATTGGCAAGCAAGGTCTGCCTCCATGGCTTGACTGTCTCTGCTCGTATCGCCAGATGGAACCTACACCACTCGGGAACTGTAGGGATTCTAACAAACTTCCTTTTTTAGCATCTTCACATTTTCTGGACATAGTTTCAAAGGAGTTTAATGTTAGACCTACGCTCTAGATAAAGATTTAACAGTAAATGAAGACTGGCTTACTTGTATTACTTCAGTTCAACCAGAACATTTGGGTAAAATTCAGGCCTTGCTGCATTCAGTGGAAAATTTCCTACGAACTTCAGCTGGAGTCAGGATTTCATCTCAGCTGTCTTCTCTGTTCTTGTGTAGGAGAACTGACTACAGTGAGGCAGAGATGATGCATTGTTCTTTCTAGTCTGCACCTGTGCCTAATTTAGTTTTGTAGCCAGATCTACACAGTAGAGTAGTTGACAGCTACTAGAGAGAACAGTCTGGAAACTGTCAACTCCCAGAGATGCTTTTTGAGCTCTCACTCGTTGGAATAAGTTCTGTTCTGTTTAATCAAAGGAAAAGTATTTTTGTGAAGAAACTTCACGTTCTAAATAAGAATTCTGTGAAGGCAGGGAATGAAAATATGAAATAGCTGTTTGTTACAAGTGCTGTAAATCATCTGTGAAAGCCTCCACAAACACACCAGATGCAGGCTGCTAAATCCTTCCACTTCATGACAGCACTGAACCACTGATGGAATCGTGCTTTCCACAGAGAGGAGTGAGCAAGTACCAGATATGTAAAGCATACATGCATCACTAATGGTTAGCAAGTGAAGTAGATGCCATATTCAAGCAATAATGTAACACTGTATGGTCAGATAAAATTTCACGTGTGTATACACATGTATATACAAAAAACCCTAGGTTCTATACATTTGCACTATAAATTAGACTAAATTTTGAGTGGTGTCATAAGTGACAGTATAGCACAAAAACAATGCAACATTAAAGCTGTGCATCTAATCATTTGTGTAGGTGTGTATACATGTATATATTCAACAAAATTTTCCTCCCCATAATTATGCACAGAGATTACAATGTTTCCATTATAACTTTCCCAGCAATGGTTTGAAAATCAGTCAATAGTTTTCTTTTGCTGCAAATGGCAAGTTGGAGGCTGAACTCAAGGCTGAATTTAAAGTTTTGGAAAAGTTGACTAATTCAGAATTTTAAGACAATGCTTTAAAAAGCAAAACATTTTAGAGCTACATGACTCAGGAAGGGCTGAAATTTAAAGCACTTAGCTTGACAGGTGTGTGTATATATATATACACACACACACACGCGCGCAGAGGTGAAAGAAGGCTTTGTACATTCACAGTGTGAAATTACTAAGAATCTGTACAAAATTTTGAAATGTCTCATTATTTCCAGCATACCATTAAAATCTATTCAGTATACAGGTCATGCACTTAATTGTTTGCATATCTGTTGCAATTTATTACTATTTATTATTTTTTCTATAGGTATGACAAGAAGATAAATGTAATCTAATTTAATATCCCATATTGGTAAAATATATTAATAAATGATTCCACTGTTATTTTGCCTCATTGACCTTCTACTCTGTTCTGCCAGACCTTGTTACTTAGCCTATCTTTAGCCTCCAGCATTCGTGATCTTAATCTTACAAGAAATTAGGGCAATATCCATAAAAGGATGTATCAATTTAGTTCACCCTGCCTTAGACCCAGAAAGCAGGTTCATAGACCTATATTAGCTACTAAGAATAGAATTTATACCCAACCAACATGCTAGCCAACGGGAAACATTGAAGATCAGGAAATCTCACCTCTCTTAAGCGTTCAAAGCACCTTATACTGAGCTGCAGAAATGCATCTAGGACTAGATCGACATTAATAACTCATCGCATCTTTTGGGGGCTTAGAAGTCTAAGTTGTCTATGTTTAAACAGATGAGCAAATATGCAGGAAATGGGAGATTTACTGAGAAAAATTCCCCCAGCCCCAGAGACATTGAGATATCTAAAATCTGATGTACAGGTGATAAAGACACTGACTTGACTCTGGCTTCTACCTTCTGCTAAGTTCCCTCACCATGATCTCACTGGTGCTGAGATCCAAGTCTCAACTGGATTTTCATTGAAACTAGGCTTACCTTGTTACCGTGAAAGCTTCAGCCTTTCACAAATTATTCTAAAATTTACTCCCAAGCTTTTACATAGATCCAAGAGCAGTAACTTTAGTTGAAACAAGCCAGTTTTGAAATATACTTCAATAATCCTCTTTTACAAAAATATCACATCTAAGCGTAGTAAGTCAGAAACGTTACTCCTGTCTAACTCTGTTCAAATTCTTCTTAAGGTATAAAATAACTTAATCCCAAGAATACAGGTGAGGACTGGCACTGGGACAGAACAGCCCATTCAGGAAATGGTTTAGTGGGCATGGTGGTGTTGCGTTGACGGTTGTATCTGATGATCTTAGACGTCTTTTCCAACCTTAACGATTCTATGAATTCAGCAAGACTTAAGGAGAGGTAGGAAATACCTTTGGCACATGAATTTACCTCAGTCACCACTACCCACACCTTGCTTTCCAGAATGTTTCAAACGTTTCCAGCTATGGAGTTAAGCCTTTTTCATAAAAAAAAAAAAAATAAAAAATCATTGTTGTCCTCGGAGCTAACGCCCCAGCCCTCCTGACTGAACACGCTGGGAGTACCGGCCCCCCCGCCGGGCCGCGCTGAGGGGCGCTGGGGGGCCCGGGGCGCCATCTGC
>NW_010189394.1:0-1901 GCF_000695765.1 Mesitornis unicolor | reverse complement strand
TGTGTGTGTGTGTGTGTGCACATGCGTGTGTACATGTGTGCATGCGTGTTCCCGCTGCACGACGAGGTACGTGTGTGCTCGTGTTCCTGCTGCAGCGGGGCCCACGCGTGCTCCCGTTGCACAGGGGGTGCGTGTGAACATTCCCACAGTGCATGGGCAGCCTGCGTGCGTTTACGTTAGCGTGGATCCCCTCTGCACACACATCCAAGTGTGTGGATCCCATCCATGTGTGTGTGGATCCCTTCCATGTGCATGGATCCCTTCTGCACACACATACATGTGCGTGGATCCCTTCCGTGTGTGTGGATCCCCTCTGCACACACAAACATGTGTGTGGATCCCTTCCATGTGTGTGTGGCTCCCTTCCATGTGTGTGGATCCCCTCTGCACACACAAACATGTGTGTGGAGCCCTCCCATGTGTGTGTAGATCCCCTCCGCACACACATACATGTGTGTGGATCCCTTCCATGTGTGTGTGGCTCCCTTCCATGTGTGTGGATCCCCTCTGCACACACAAACATGTGTGTGGAGCCCTCCCATGTGTGTGTAGATCCCCTCCGCACACACATACATGTGTGTGGATCCCTTCCATGTGTGTGTGGCTCCCTTCCATGTGTGTGGATCCCCTCTGCACACACAAACATGTGTGTGGATCCCTTCCATGTGTGTGTAGATCCCCTCTGCACACACATACATGTGTGTGGATCCCTTCCATGTGTGTGTGGATCCCTTCCATGTGCGTGGATCCCTTCTGCACACACATACATGTGCGTGGATCCCTTCCGTGTGTGTGGATCCCCTCTGCACACACATACATGTGTGTGGATCCCTTCCATGTGTGTGTGGATCCCTTCCATGTGTGTGGATCCCCTCTGCACACACAAACATGTGTGTGGGTCCCTTCCACCCTTCCATGTGCGTGGATCCCCTCTGCACACACATACATGTGTGTGGATCCCTTCCATGTGTGTGTGGATCCCTTCTGCACACACATCCAAGTGTGTGGATCCCTTCCATGTGCGTGGATCCCTTCTGCACACACATACATGTGTGTGGATCCCTTCCACGTGTGTGGATCCCCTCTGCACACACATCCAAGTGTGCGGCACCGTGTCCCCACCAGGCCAGGGGCAGCCGAGCGTGTGTACACACACATCTACACGTGTGCAGGGCCCATCCAAAACTCCAGGGCAGGAGCACACGCGTGTGCGTGGCGGGATCCTGCTGGGATGACGCAGGCGCTGCCGCACACACCAGCCACACACGGAGAGCAGAGAGCATGCATGAGCAAACATGCATGAGTGCACACATGGCAGCACGCACACACATGGCAGAGCACACACAGCCCCCATCCCATCCCCAAAGTGAGCAGCCAGGGCTGCCCCTGCTTTTATTTCCAGCCTGGCCCCTCAAAAGAGGGGAGAGAAGGGATGAAAACAAAATAAAGACTAAGAAAAAGGCTGTGAGGCATGCGTGTGTGTGTGTTTGCATGTGTGTGTGCACGCGTGTGCGTGTGTGCGTGCGCAGAGCGGCTCAGCAGCGCCTGTTTAAATAATAATAGAAAGTCAAAGGCTTTGCTTAGCCAGCAGGTTTCCGAACAAAAGCCCAGCGCTGCTCCAACTTTCCGCCCGCCCGTCCCACGCCGGCGGCAAAGGGAAGAAACAGAAATTAAAGAGAAAAGAAAAAAACCCAAAGCTTTAACGCAGAAGCCAAGAGGAACTGGGCAAGGGGGATGGGGACGCCCCGCTGTGTGTCCTGTCCCATCCCCGTCCCACGCCGGCGGCAAAGGGAAGAAACAGAAATTAAAGAGAAAAGAAAAAAACCCAAAGCTTTAACGCAGAAGCCAAGAGGAACTGGGCAAGGGGGATGGGGACGCCCCGCTGTGTGTCCTGTCCCATC
>NW_010189393.1:4079-8503 GCF_000695765.1 Mesitornis unicolor | reverse complement strand
CCCATTGGCCTCAGCCCATGGATTCAGCCTGAATCAATGGTTGAGGGTTGAGGGCCTCTGGGTGAGGATTCGGGGTTGAGTTTAAAACTGAAACCAGGCAGTGCTGTGTAGAGAACAAGAAAGGCTTTTTTTTTAAAGTACATTCATAAAAGGAGAAGGAAAAGGAAGCGTTGGAGCAACCCTTGCTGACAACGCTCACCCCCAGGGACCAAGATGCGTCTTGCTGTTGTGCAAAATGGAAATGACTTCTCTTGGGGCTTTTCTTGCTTCACTTGGCTCGTTCAACAGGAAGCTGTTTTGGTTTGAGACGTTTGTCTGGTGTGATTAATTTTTAAACTTCTTTGTACTTTTGTGACAGTTTTTTTGGGGTTGTTTTTTTTTTTGAAAGCGATGAAAATGGCGAGCACAGCCTGGTTTTCCACACTCAGAAAAGCAATTGTGCCCCCATCAAGCACCGCTCACGGACCCGGCAATTTGTGCCCCGATATCGGTGACCCCAGGCATGGGAAGCGTGCGAGGGACCCGTGGGGACAAGGGCAGCTTTGGGTGCTCACAACTCGAGCAGAGCTGGGGGCTGGGGCGCAGGAAGTGAAGACAGCGAAGTTAAAACAGGAACCCGAGCACGGAGCCGTCCGAAAAACCGCTGCCAGCGACAGCAAAAAGCAGCAAGGAGCTGGTGAGCCTTTAAGGTAAGAAAGCTGAGTGGGTTTTGAGAGTGGAAAGGGAGAAACGATGGCAAAAAAGGTAGGGGTTTGGTGGGCACAGAGAACTCCTTCCCGGCCCGGCACGTGTGAGTTGATCGCGCTCAGCATTTGGTCGTCGTGGTCGTTTTTGCGTTTGGGGCTGTACAAACCACATTCCCAAAGCAGCCAGCTCGGCTGTGCTGTGTGGCAGCCCCTGTGTTTGCGCTGTATTTGGTGCAAGGGCTTAAAAATGGGGCAAGATAACGGGTCGAGCTGCTGCTCTGGCTGATATTCCCCATTGTGGTGGGGTGTATCTGCGATGGGATCGCAGGCTGTGGTTTGTCGTGGCTCCCACGATGCGTGGCGGGTGGTCAAGGAGCATTCACAGCAGGGTTTAAAACCCTGAGCCACCCCGTGTTTGAGCAGCCCTGTGCTGGCTCGGCTGCTGCTGCTGTTTTATCGTTGACAAAATAATGAGCCACGAGCTTCAGATCTCTTTGGAGTGAGAGGTGATGGTAAATTTGGGGGCAAGGAGACGCGAGGTGGTGTGAGGCTGTGCTGTGCTCTTCCCTGATGTGCTCCTTCAGTCCCTGTTGTCTTTGCTCCCTGGTCCCGCAGGCAACTGGTGAGGGCAGCTTGGAACTGGACGGGCACTGGGCTGAACTGGAATCCAGTTAACAGCTTCTAGTGTTGTACAATTAATTCCTTGTTCAGCAGAACCGTTTTGCTGGCACAGAAAGCGACCGCCCTGGGCGTCTGGGGCCGGTTTGGGGGGTGCTGAGCGATGGTGGGGCTGAGGGGTTTGCGCTGCTGAGAAGCACACCCCAAACCACGCCGTTCGATGGGGATCCGTCCCGAAACAGCTCTCTTCCCTCCTGCTGCTGCGTTGGGTTTGCGGTGACGTGAAAGGGCTCAGCAGCCCCGTCCCTGCTGCACGTCCCGTGAGGTCCTCTCTGCCCCAGGGAAAAGCTGCTTTGGGTGGCAGCAATTTGGGACCCCTCGCCACCGCAGGGGATGTGAGAGCTCTGCTGGGAGCGGCTGGTGGGGGGGGGGAGGGGTTGCGGTGCGGAGCAGAGGCCAGCAAGCCGTGGATCTTCCTTCTGTCTCTCACTGTGTAGAAGCTGCGTTATTTGGGAGGGTTGGTTCTTTTCGTGACCTTTTCTCGCAGTCGTCTTGAAAAGGAAACGCAGGGGTTTTAGATTTCACATTGCTTTTATTTGACTTCCTCTTCCTGGGCCTGTCGCTTCCTCCAGGCCTCTCTGCAGGGCCCTGAACAGCTCAGGCCTTTGCGCACAACGGTTTTAGCCCCGGTGTCACCACAGGACAGACATGCCCGCCACAGAGCGAGCATACGGCTTGGCTCTGAGCCTTCTTTAGCACTCAAGGTCCCTGTGTGCGTTGCTGAAAGAGGTGCTGGGGCTCACAGGTGGCTATTTTGGGGTGCCCTGTGCTGTATGAGGGACAGACGAGCAAGGGTCCTTTCCAGCCCGAGCGATGCTGCGGCTGCTGGGGTCCTGTGAGGCCGTGGTACCCCACGTGCTGGGCACAGGGTGATTGTGGTGTCCTCCTCCTGCAGATGTGGAAAGCCGTTGTGGGACATGACGTGTCCGTGAAGGTGGAGGCTCAGGGGGACGACTGGGACACTGACCCTGATTTCGTGGTGAGCGGCTGGTGTGGTAACCCCCAATGGTGGTGGTGGTGGGGGTGTCCCTGTCGCCCCGTGCTGGTCAGTGGGGCTGGGGATCAGCCAAACCTCACCAACCCCTCATGGATATGGACAGGTCACAGAATAGGAGGAGTGGGAAGGGACTTGGAAAGCTCCCCCAGTGCAACCCCTGCCAGAGCAGGATCACCAGAGCAGTCACACAGGAACACCTCAGGGCTTTGGGGGTCTGCACACAAGGAGACTCCACAACCTCTCTGGGCAGCCTGGGCCATGCTCCATAACCCTCACACTCACAAAGTTTGGCCTCATCTTCAGCTTGAACCTCCTGTGCTCCAACTTGGGACCATTGCCCCTTGTCCTGGCATTGGCCATCCCAGAGCAGAGCCTGGCTCCTTCCTCCTGACACTGCCCTTTCCCAATGGATCCCCAGGAATGAGGGCACCCCTCAGGCTCCTCTGCTCCAAGCTCAAGAGCCCCAGCTCCCTCAGCCGCTCCTCACCAGGAGATGCTCCATAGTGGTCACTTCCCCAAGTGATAGTGCTTGGATGGTGAGGAAACATGGCAAGGCCACTGTGTGACCATGGCTGCCGGATCCACACCTCATCTCTGTGGCCCTGCTGGACTCTTTCAAGCAGTTCCTGTCCTTCTGGAGCTGAGGGCCCAGCACTGGACACAAGATTGCAGCTGTGGTGTGAGCAGGGCAGAGCAGAGGGGCAGGAGAACCTCTCTGCCCTACAACCACCCCTTCTCATCCAGCCCAGGATGGCGTTGGCCTTCTTGGCTCAAGGGCACATTGCTGGCTCATGGGCATTGCTGCCACCAACACCCCAGGGCCTTTCCAGCCACTCGTCCCCTGCAGCGTCCATGGGGTTATTGCGCCCCAAGGGCAGGACCCGGCCCTTGGCCTTGTTGAAGCTCATCCCATTGGCCTCAGCCCATGGATTCAGCCCATCCAGGTCCCTCTGCAGAGCCTTCCTACCCTCAGCAGATCAACACTCCCTCCCAACTCAGTGTCATCTGTGAACTTGCTGAGGGAGCACTCGATCCCCTCATCCAGATCAGTGATCAAGATGTTCAACAGGACTGGCCCCAGAACCGAGCCCTGGGGACACCACTGGTGACTGGGCACAACTGGGTTTAGCTCCATTCACCTCAGCCATTTCTGACCCATGTCTGTGTTCAGTCTCCAGAACCTCTGTCAGTGTACTCCACGTCTGACTGCAGTAACATCACTTCAGGAGTACAGAATGTGGGGTTTCTTGTAATCCTGCTCCCTGGTAACTTCACTGAGTTCTCCCCACATCTTAGAACACAAGGAATAGCCAAGATTTACATTTTCTCTTTCCCAACCCTTTCTCTGAGCTCTGTCCACATTTTGGGTTCCTTTCCACGAGTTTCTCGAGGGTCGCTCTCTCTCCTGTTACACAAGAGGCCAATGTTTTCAAGGTTCAGTCTTGCCTCGTTATTTCCAGTGAGAAATTCTAATTTGGGACAGAAAAGGAAGTTCCTTTCTCAAAGTTCCCAATTATTAATGTTTAAAAACCAATTCTACGCTGTCGAAATTACTTCACTTCTTCCATTCGTGGCAGCATTTAAAATTAAGCCTGAGCAGAGTAAGACTTGGTATTAAATTTTGTTAATTCTATTTTGTATGTACACATTTTCAGCTGGATATGTCAGGAAAGAGTTTATTGATGCTTCAATCTATCAGATGCATGCTCAGACCTCCCCAAAAAAAGCAGGCAGAATAAATGCTGCCGTATTTTCCTGAGCAGCCGCTGTTCACAGCATTTCTGTTGGTGGCTCCCCCTTGTTCTGGGGACCTGGCTCCCCTTTGTTCCGAGGACCCGGCTCCCCCTTGTTCTGGAGACCCGGCTCCCCCTTGTTCTGGGGACCTGGCTCCCCTTTGTTCTGAGGACCCGGCTCCCCCTTGTTCTGGGGACCTGGCTCCCCCTTGTTCTGGAGACCCGGCTCCCCCTTGTTCTGGGGACCCGGCTCCCCCTTGTTCCGGGGACCCGGCCCCGCAGGACGCCGGTCGCGATGGGGCTCCCAGGACCCTCGCCCCATTGGTGCCC
>NW_010189393.1:0-3948 GCF_000695765.1 Mesitornis unicolor | reverse complement strand
AGCAGCGCTGGGGAGCCAGGACCATCGCGGGCTCCGGACGCGCCGAGCACATCGAGTGAGTGCGGGATGCGGGATGTGGGCAGGTCTGTGCTGGGGCCCCTGCGGGGGGTGCCCCTCAAGCCCGAAAGCAGAGCGTTTGTGCGGGGCTCCGGCTGGTGCAGCGGCACGGGGATGTCCGTGGGTGTGCGGCTCTGCGCAGCCCCGCAGGGACTTGCCCTGAGAGCGACTCTCTCTGTCTCGCCAGCATCCACCAGCTGAGGAACAAGGTGTCAGAGGAACATGAGGTCATCAAGAAGAAGGAGCTGGAGACCGGACCCAAGGCCTCCTATGGCTATGGGGGCAAATTTGGAACAGAGCGGGACCGAATGGATAAGGTAAGGGTTGCAGAGGGCTTCCTTGGACCCTAAGGAAAAGTCTTTTTCTCATAAAGGAAAGAGCATCCTTGTTGTCTGGCCTGACCCTGAAGGGAGGGGATGGAGAGCTGGTGTGGCTGCAATGGTTCACATGTGCCTGGCTAGCCCGTGATCTGTCTCCAGGATCTGTTTGAACCCTGGTAAACAAACAGACATAAACATAACAGACATTTCCAGGAAGCTGAAATGGAGCAGCCATAATCATAGGATCACAGGATGTGAGGAGTGGGAAGGGACCTGGAGAGCTCCCCCAGTGCAACCCCTGCCAGAGCAGGATCACCAGAGCAGTCACACAGGAACACCTCAGGGCTTTGGGGGTCTCCACACAAGGAGACTCCACAACCTCTCTGGGCAGCCTGGGCCATGCTCTGCACCCTCACACTCACAAACTTTGGCCTCATCTTCAGCTTGAACCTCCTGTGCTCCAGCTTGGGACCATTGCCCCTTGTCCTGCCATTGGCCATCCCAGAGCAGAGCCTGGCTCCTTCCTCCTGACACTGCCCTTTCCCAATGGATCCCCAGGAATGAGGGCACCCCTCAGGCTCCTCTGCTCCAAGCTCAAGAGCCCCAGCTCCCTCAGCCGCTCCTCAGCAGGAGATGCTCCCCAGTGGTCACTTCTCCAAGTGATAGTGCTTGGATGGTGAGGAAACATGGCAAGGCCACTGTGTCACCATGGCTGCCGGATCCACACCTCATCTCTGTGGCCCTGCTGGACTCTTTCAAGCAGTTCCTGTCCTTCTGGAGCTGAGGGCCCAGCATTGCACACAATATTCCATTTTGATGTTTTTGTTGAGCAGCTCCTCAGCCTTCATCCAGTCCTGTCAGGATGGACGTTCGGCCCCTGGCCTGGTCTGGGTACTCATAGAGGGGGGTCCCAGCCAGGTCTGCTGACCCCCAGTCAGGCACAGAAAATATGGGGCAGGTACCAGTCCTCCTCCCGATGGGTTTTTAGTCATGCACACGCACCCACACTTTCCTCCTCAGTTTCACGACGTCTTTATCCACCACTCCACTCCGCTGGCATTTGGGAGCAGTGGGTATTCAGCATCCCACGGTTTGCACGATGAGCTGGGACTGGTTGTGTTGCAGTCGTGGGAAATTGTGGTTGGTTAAAATGGGCAGGTGTTTGTTTAAGCTGTAGAGTTAAAAGAACACTTTGACCGAGCAAGGTAATTAAAGTAGGTTGATGATGAAGTGGTTAGGGTAAGTATTTGTTTGTATAAGTACCATGTTCAAGAGAAGAATGGCTGTGATAAGAATTAAATAACAGCATGCAGGATAATAGCTGTGGTCAGACAATCGTGAGAGCAGGCCATGGCTTTTCCCTCCATGTCAAAATAATTACATAGGGGCAAGCTTTTGAAATAATTCAATGTCTTATATGGCATGGTGGTGAGGAAACAACCCAGGTAAAGGGCAAATTAAAAGGTGGTCATCTTATGCAAGCTTGTATGATTTCACTTTGTTAAAGATGTATAAATGGGCTGTGAAAATGTGTGGACTTGGGAGCACAATCAGAGGAGGTGTCCCCTGTGCCTCCCCAGCGCTGCAATAAAGAAGTGCCTGCTTATCTGCTACTGCGTAGATAAGATTTCTCGTCGTGATTGTGACCCCATCAACAGGGGTGTGGGATGCAGCCCTTGAAGCTGTATCGCAGGTCTGGGGACAGTTCTGGTGCTGGCAAAGGCTGTGCAGAAGGCATTGCCACCACCAGCACAGTCGGTTTGGAGCAGCGGGGCTGTGTGGTGCCTGTCTCTGCCCACTCTGCTGGTCTGACCGCTCACGTTGTGCTGCCTCTCTTCTCAGTGCGCCGTGGGCCACGAGTACGTTGCCGATGTCGGGAAGCACTCCTCGCAGACGGATGCAGCCCAGGGCTTTGGGGGCAAGTATGGAGTCCAGCGGGACCGAGCTGACAAGGTGCGTTGGACAGGGCAGGTGAAGTACGTACCTGTGGCTTGTGCCCCTAAAACGTTGCTCTCTTTAGGACTGTGGCTGCAATTCACAAAGTGGTGGTGGGTGCAGGTCCAGGTTTGCCACGCACCCATTCCTGGGCAAGCTGCCGCAGGGACAGCAGGGGTGGTGTGAGGGTGAGGAGGCTGCACCGGCCAGGGTCTGCACGCTGCAGCATGAGAGAGGGAGCAGGGTCCTAGAGTGGGTGAGACCCAGCTTGGCCCTCGGGGACCTGTCATTTCTCACAGAATCCCAAATATGAGGAGTGGGAAGGGACCTGGAAAGCTCCCCCAGTGCAACCCCTGCCAGAGCAGGATCACCAGAGCAGTCACACAGGAACACCTCAGGGCTTTGGGGGTCTCCACACAAGGAGACTCCACAACCTCTCTGGGCAGCCTGGGCCATGCTCCATAACCCTCACACTCACAAAGTTTGGCCTCATCTTCAGCTTGAACCTCCTGTGCTCCAGCTTGGGACCATTGCCCCTTGTCCTGCCATTGGCCATCCCAGAGCAGAGCCTGGCTCCTTCCTCCTGACACTGCCCTTTCCACATGGATCCCCAGGAATGAGGGCACCCCTCAGGCTCCTCTGCTCCAAGCTCAAGAGCCCCAGCTCCCTCAGCCGCTCCTCACCAGGAGATGCTCCCCAGTGGTCACTTCTCCAAGTGATAGTGCTTGGATGGTGAGGAAACATGGCAAGGCCACTGTGTCACCATGGCTGCCGCATCCACCCCTCATCTCTGTGGCCCTGCTGGACTCTTTCAAGCAGTTCCTGTCCTTCTGGACCTGGGGGCCCAGAACTGAACACAATATTCTCTTCTTGTTCCAGTCAGCGCTGGGCTTTGAATACAAGGGTGAGGTGGCGAAACACTCGTCCCAGAAAGGCAAGTCCATGGGCACTCGTGGCCCATTCAGCTTCCCTTCTGCTCCCACTGAGTTGTGCTGTCCGCTGTGGCACAGTCTCCTTTGTTATCCCCCCCTCCTGTCACTTGTTTTGGGTTCCTTTTCCCACCCTTGTGGCCCCGTTCCCTGCTGTCCTGTCCCTACCCTTGTGTTGTACTTAGTGCTTGACTCTGCGCGTTGCTCTGACCGAAACCACGCCGTGGCTGAGCAGAGAAGGTACTGACACATCCACCCCTGATGCTCCCTGTCCTCTGAAAGTCCTGAGCAGCTGCTCCAGAGGAAACCCAAGCACTGTAGGATGTGAGAAGGGAACTCTGAAAAAGCACCATATGAATAAATGCACCACAATGGATGTGGAAATAAAGCCTGTACAGCGCTTGGACTGGTGCAGAATTCTCAAAATGATTCATCCAAACTTTGACATAGACATATATTTTATGCATCATACATTATATATATTATTCATATATTCATATTATATATCATATATTCATATATATCATTCATATATTAGTCATATATTCATATATATAATATATTCATCTATTATGTATTCATATATATTCATTAAGAGCATTGCAAGAACTGAAACTAAAGATGTCTTAAATGTTCTGCAACCGAGAGCAGATGAGAGGGCAGGGTCTGTTACTGCTTTGAGGTTGAATATGGCCAAATGCCGGGTC
>NW_010189392.1:5552-6671 GCF_000695765.1 Mesitornis unicolor | reverse complement strand
CCCAGCCTGAGCATGCATTGCTGGAGATTTCCCCCCGGTGCTGCGGCAGGGGGGAAGCACCCCCGGGGAACAGCGTTGCCTCATGTCCGACGAGACTTTTTGTCCCATTTTCCAACCGGGGACTGTACCCCCCTGTCCTCAGCCCAGCCCCACAAGCCCTGATGGGAGGAGAAGGGCTCCGGGGGGGGGGAACTGGAGGTTGCTCTGCAGTGGGGAGCTTCCCCCCGCCCAGATCTGGCCAGGGAGGAGCGGCTGTGGTTTTGTTTTTAGCATATTTCTGTACGTGGAGTTGTAGTGGTCGGACATCCATTCTCAATTGTGGGACTGCTGTGTCCCGGAGGACCTGCTGGCCTGTCCAGTCACCCGCCATGGGGTCTGCACAGATGGTGCAGCCATGGGCTTCTATGAAAACTCTTTTTTTTTTGTTTTTAATAAAACCAAAACAAACCCACAGGAGCCAAAAACCAAACCCGCAGGAGTGCCAGCCTGCGCTGGGGTAGGGTTTAGGCTTTGAAGCCAACACAAGTGCCCCCAGTTTTGCCACCCTGGTTTTGAGAGCTGTCCACCTGTGGTGCCTGGCCCTGGCCACCCCTGTGTGCCGAGGGCCCCAGCTTTTTGGGGTGGGAGTGATGCAGTTCTTTGCTGTTTCAGTCCCAAGCTGTGCTGGTTTGTGACTCTCTCTCTGCCACCTTTCTTCCGACCAGGGATGGGTCTCGGCACGGTGAAGCTTCGGAGGCCCTCGGCAAGGGAGCAGCCTGCCCAAGGAAGACGGCAAGGGGTTGCGGTCTGATCCGCACAGCCGGTACGGCACCTTGAACCCTACTGCTGGTGAACCTGCTGGGTTTGGGGTCCTGCTGCTGGGAAGGTCGGTGGGGACGGGTGGTCCTGCATGGAGACAAGGAGCGGGGATTGGGTGCTTAAATGGAGGTCCTTGGGTCTGAAAACGCCCTCCTTATCCTGCCCAAAAATAGACAAGAAAGCAAAATGAATGCCTTGCAGGCACAGAGGCATATTTCTTTGATGTGCCTCATAAAAACCAGCCAAGTAGGTCACTCGTGGAATAGAAACAAAGTAGCGGTGTTGTCATCCCCAGAGAAGGCAGGTGTCTCGGTGGTGGGG
>NW_010189392.1:0-5521 GCF_000695765.1 Mesitornis unicolor | reverse complement strand
CTCTCGGCAGCAGCCAGGAGCCACCTCTGGCTGCTGGAGTCAGGGCTGCTTTTCCCCATGGGAGGCTCTGGGCAGGATCAGACCTTTCCTGCTGGGGCAGGTGAGATGTTCCTTGCCCCAAACTGACTTCTTCCCCCTCTTTTCTTCAGCTCCCAGGCAAGGCTATGAAGCTGAACGAGCGGAGCGTGGCCCATTACGCCACCTGCGACTCTCCTGCCGACCATGCCGGCTTCCTCCGCAAGCGTGTGGAGCGACACCACCACCATGCCCACCACCACCACGCCACCTCCTACCAGCGCCGCTGGTTCGTCCTCAAGGGCAACCTCCTCTTCTACTTTGAGGAGCGGGAGAGCCGGGAGCCCGTGGGGCTGGTGGTGCTGGAGGGCTGCACCGTGGAGCTGTGTGAGGCTGCCGAGGAGTTTGCCTTCGCCATCCGCTTCGACGATGCTGGCGCCAGGGCCTACGTGCTGGTGGCCGACGGCCAGGCTGCCATGGAGGCCTGGGTGAAGGCGCTCTCGCGGGCCAGCTTCGACTACATGCGGCTGGTGGTGAGGGAGCTGGAGAAGCAGCTGGAAGAGGCCTGCAAGAGCTTGGCCGCTTGCCGCAAGTCTCCACGGAGGTCCTCCTCCTCTGGCAGGAAGAGGCACCTCTCCAACCCGGCCTTGCTGCCTCTCCAGGAGAAGCCCGCCGTCCTGGAGAATGGTTACTCCACATGGGGCAGTGGTGGTGGCGTCCCTGGCGGGGCCACCTGCCCTGACCGTGATGAGGGGCACGCGAAGCCCCCACCCCTGCCTCCGCGCCGGCGCTCGGTCGCCAGCAGTGCGGCAGGTTCTCCATCGTCTGGTCTCTTGCCAGCCATGCCAGAGAGCCCGGTGTCACCGGAGACGGCCTGCTTCTCCAAGCTGCACAGCTGGTATGGGCAGGAGATTGCGGTGCTGAGACGGGAGTGGCAGGAGAGGCAGAAGAGGGGACACCCGTGACTGGGGGTGCGGGGCACAAGCCACCAGCCAACTGATGCCCAGGAGCCCATTTCCCTGTGGGAAGAGTGAAGTGATGGACACTGCTTGCCCCCTGCCCTGGTCGGTGGCTGAGTGCACAGCGCATGTGTGCTTCACAGGGCACGTGAGAGGGACCTGGACCTTCCCTATACCTCACGTTTCATTTCCATGAGGCTTTACGCAGCTGGAGGTGTGTAGAACCTGGGGAGCTGCCTCTGAACTCCGCTCTGCTGGTGTGGAGAGGTGTGGAGGGGGCCCAAATTGGTACGTGTGCAATGAACCTCACACAGCGGGTTTGGCCTCTTGCCGTCCCTGCATAGTGGATGCTCTGGGTGCTTCATTGCCTGCCTCTCCTTCACCACTTACTTTGTTTTTGTTTCTCAGCGTGGAAGTTTGCACAGGTTAGCATTTATTATTGTCTGTGGTCTTGCACCAAAGTCCTTCTGCGTTTGGTCTTTCACTGCAGATAAGACTGGGCTCTTACAAAATGCCTCTGATGGGCCACTGGCCCCAGAGGGTGCCTCCAGCTTTGTCCCTGTCTCGCCACAGGACTCACGTGAGCTACCATGGCTGCGGCTGGCCCAGCAGCCAGGGCAACGAGGATCGGGCTTTTGCATCGTCCTTTTGTTTTTACTTTCAACTGCACTAATCCTCCTCCCTGCCAAATCCCTCAGGATGTGGATTTCATGGGCTTGCATCCATCTCTTTGGGTGCCCGAGCTCAGCAGCAAGGCTGAAATGGAGACACTGAACCCGGTCTGAAGCAACAGCGAGGACCAGGAGCTCCCCAGAGCTGATCTGGACTCTGACGAGCAGTAGCCAAGCCTGTTAATGCCTCCATCTCAAGCCTTCCCTGTCCTGAAACAGGGATGCTATAGCCTCTTTGCCTGGCCAGGGATGAATCCCTCAGCCTCTGCGCAGACCATAGCTCCTGCAAAGTGCCATATAGGGCTCAGCTGACTCCTTGGGCAGCTTGCCTGTGACAGCGTCCAGAGCTGCACTCCTGCAGGGCCTCCCTCACTCTGGTGGCTCTGCCCAGCTCCTGGCAGAGCTGCGCAGTCGGAGGAGAGGAGGAGCAGGGAGGAGGAGAGGGCTGGCCACGGGAGGAGAAGTGAAGGTGTGGGAGGGAGTTACAGGTTGCACTGCCTGGCTGTGTGTCAGCAGTGTCTGGGCTTGCCCCTCCAGTGTCAAAGTCAAATTGCTGCTTTCTACCAAAGCCAGCACCTGATGTGCTGGTCCTTCCCTCCTGTTTCGTGTCAGCAGTGCTTGGCTGATGTCCGTAGCATGTCCCATCCTCCCAGCGGGTGAGGAGGGCTCCGGGGAGGCACACTTCATCGCCTTCCTACAGAAACAGTCTTGTCCTTCAGTAGGTCAGAAACCTTGGCCACAAGGCAGACAGTACCAGTAGGTGGGTGCTGATTCCAGGACTAGAGCACCCTGGAGATGGTGTTGATAAATCTTCTCCCTTATCCTCTTGGCAAGGGCTGTTTTTAGAAGCAAAAAAAAAAAAAATAAGTGAAACAGTTTTGTGTTCCCAGTGTTAAACCCGTTTTTGTTGCGCTGTTTTATTAAGGAGGAAAGCAAGAGGCTGTTCCAGGTCATGACTGGTAGGAACCTATTTACCTTCCTGGAGTTAAGTGCATTCAGCTTAATACTTTGCAATATCCAGTAGAGATTGCCAGTGCAGAAATCAGATGACTTCCATTAACTTTCAGTGCCTTTGAAAATATATCTCCGGTAGTTTTGGAGGAGAAGCTTCCAGCCTCCTGCCTAATTATGGCTCAATGGTACATTAGAGGAAATCAGATCTGAGATCAGATCTAAAATCAGATCTTACAAATGTGACTTTGGGCAGTGGGAGTGTAACCTTCACATACAAGTGATGCAATCCAGACCTCTCTGGTTCATGTCTGTATTTCTTCGCAGCAGGGCTCTTTCAAGTTTGGGAGGATTATTTTTGTTCTGCTTTTTTAAGTGAAAACAGTTTGGAAAAAAAACACAGGAGCATGTGGCCACGGGCTAGTGCCCAAGCTCCATCAACCACCTGTGCCTCCCTACCTGCTGCTTAAATTATTCAGTGCTGCAGCATTCCTGGCTGGGAGCCTGACCCCTTCCCCAAGGCAGGGCAGCAGCACCAGGACATGGCACTACCTGGTGCCTCCTTGCTCTGAGCATGGGTATTTCAGGGCCAGAGTCAGATTTGGCAAGCATTTTTTTCTGTTCTTTTTTATTCTTAATGTCATACAGAAAGAATAATATTCCTGATGCCTCAGACGTACGTAAGGCAGTTTGACGGTAAAGATTGGACTTTCAAAATAGATAAAACTGTAATGGCAGTTCCGACATGAGACCCCAGAATTGGAAGTGATTTGAAAGGGAACATGAATTAACAAAGGAAGTTCTGTCAGAACTGGAACTGAAACAGTATTATTCATTTAAGGGCAGTTTCGCTTTTAAGCAGCTTAGTTTGTTTTAATAAGCCAGGATTGTGCTAGTAACGCCACTAAAGGAGCTTATATTTAATGCTTTAATCTGTCCCATTCAAATGGCACGATTTCCACGCTACCTGCCTTTGCGTTGGTACATATCTCAACTAAATCCTAAATCCTGCAAATGAGGAGCTGCACTTTGCTTTCAGTCTGATCGCATTTAAGGTAATTTTTATGGTTTATTCTGCAGCATCAAGAAGAAAAAGGCTGAATCCTGAACAGTATTTGTGCAGGGCCCAGTCGCCCATGCCTTTTCTAGGTCTCCAAAGTGCTGCATTACTTTGGATGAGCTTGGTCAGGGCTTCCTCACCATCCAACTCATAGCAGGGATGGCCCTTTTGCGAGTAAAAAGAGCCATAATTGTCCAAATTTGTATGGACGGACAGTTCTTTTAATGACCACCGCCACTTCCATCATTAGGCAGGAAACGCCTGGGTGCTCCACCACCTCCTCTGAGATTGGAGGCCATCAAACCATCTGAGCTGAGGAGCGGTTGTGCTGGCAGTGCCTTTGAAGCAGCCCCCAGGCAGAAGGTCAGGTTTTCAGCTTCCTGAGGTTGCACGTGCAGTCGGCTGATGGAGCAGCTCTCTGCCTGTCTGGAGGCAGGGATCCTTACAGGAGACGCAGGGAGTTTTCATTGTCCTCAGCAGCAAAATGAGGCTGATTGCCACACACTGTTTTTTCTTCTGGTCATTAAGGTTTGGACTGTTTCACCTCCTGCCTTCGATTTCCCTTACTGTTTTTTAAAAATAGAAAATGTCTGGGCAGCACAAAATAGATTCCCTAGCAAAGGGGGAGCCGAACACTAAAGCTGAATGGCTACTTTTCGTAAAGTACTGAAGTCATATCCATTTCTAAGAATTTTCTCTAGCATAATAATGCAAAAGTGATTATGACAAAAATGCTTGAATCTGAATGCTTGAATTTAAAAGACTGAAGACTGAAAGAGGGAGGGTGATTCTGACATGGCCTTTATAAGCTATGCCAAGAAGGGCTCCCAATCCTGCTTAAGTAGTTGATGAAATCCTTCTGTTTTTCTGAGGCTAGGATTTCAAATTCAGGCCCATAATGTATTGGTTTATTTCTGCTCGTTTATCTTTTTATAAAGCAGCTGTGGTGGTGTTTCCCACTGAACCCAGGTCCTAGTGATAAAACTAACTGAAAGATTTTACCCACAGCCACCGCTAGCCATTTGGTGGACGTCCTTAACCAAGATGGACATTTTCCGTTACAGTATCTACTGCACGACTAGTTGAGGGGGGTGACACCCTACCCTGATCTTGCCCCTCTCCGCTGCCTTTGCAGAGAAACTGAAATACCCCCCACTGAAACGCACAGGGAAGGGGTCGAGTTGCCATGTCAGGGGCCTCTTTCACCAGCACCGAGCGTGCTTTGTGATCTGCACAACGACCAGGTAACACTACGAGCAACCTATGGAAACACTGCTGTCCTTTGAAGTGCTTGTATTTTAGGTAGACAATGTGTTCTTTTTTTAAGAGGCGGGTTTGCATGCGCCTTTGTTTTACACGCAGAAAAATTGTATCACGCATTTCAAGACATTTAACGTTTGTATTTTACGCCGCGAAGCTGAATAAAGCGTTGCGATTTGTAGCCCCTGTGCTGCCAATGAAGCCGTGAGCCTACAACACCCGCGGGATGCCTCTGCAGGGCCAGGCAATTCCCACCCTGCTCGCTCGTAGGGTCACCCAGCCCGGTTTGCCGAGCCTCATCGCGTCCTTGGGAGCTCAAGGCTGCCCGGTTCCCTTCCCTCGGTTGCAGCCCCCGGCTCCACACACCGATCACCCTCGCTGGCGAGGACTGCCCGCCAGCTGAGGGAAGTCCCCGCGCAAGCGCAGTGGCGATCTCGCCTCTCTCAAGTCTCGCGAGAGCGTGAGGCTCCGCCGCCGCGGGTGACGCCTCAGTTCGGCCGTTACGGGAGCCCGGCGAGGGGCAGGAGGGAGGAAGGAAGGATGGCAGCGACAGGCGGGAGGCTCCTGGCAGCGGCTTACTCAGGGCGGGCGTGCTGGGGCGGGCT
>NW_010189391.1:559-2275 GCF_000695765.1 Mesitornis unicolor | reverse complement strand
GGCCCTCGCCGCACCCCCCGCCCCTCACCGCCCGCCGCCCCCGGGGGACAAACGGGGCGCGGAGCTGCCGCTGTCTGGGATCTGTGCGGGGGACACCGCGAAATTGGGGGGACGAGCAAACACAGAGCGTGCCTCGAAGGAGAAGGCGCGAAGCGGCCACAAACCGACCCCAAACCCAAACGAGCCCCAAAACTTACCCCCTGTGCAAGTCTGCTAAGCAAGGCTCGGGGTCTAGAAATCTATACTGAACGGAAGCGGTGGAGAATATTTTTCTGAGTCTCAGGGCAGAAGCTCTTTCTCTATATTCTTGGTTGAGTGAGCACATCCAGGTGTGAAATTGTTTGCACACCCCAGCACCTCTTATATTGCCAGCAAAATTAGCTGTTATTACTGTCACTGTTTAGTGATGGTTAGCTTGATAAAAAAAAAACCTGCTGTAATCAAGACCTGGCGCATCTTTGCAAATTACAGATAATTGTAAACGTCCAGATTATGATAATAGCATCCTAATCCAGCCTGCAATATAATTATTACAGAGTGTTACATCTGAAACTGTCCAGTAGGGCTAATTCAGCCATTATTTAGACCCTATTTTTGCACTGCAAATGGGTTGCTGAGTTGAAAATGTACGATTGTAATTTCACGGGGCACTCAATGAGTAATGGTATAGGGAGAGAAAAATACAAAAGTGAAATGTGAACAGTAGCGATCAAATCAAACTCTGAAGGACAAAAGGCTGTTTGATTCATAGGGAAGGAGAAGAGCGGGAATTAAGAAAATAGCAAATCAGTGGTCTGCAGCGTTACGTGTCCAAATCTGAAGGAGTGCGAGCCTGATATGCAGGCAGAGGCAGATGCTCCGGGCTCCCGCCCGCATTGGTACGCCTCCGGGCTCGGCTGCCCCGCTAGCCGGAGGATCCCCGGGCTCCCCACCCATCCCCAAAAGCGGGCTCGTTCTTGTCGTGTGCCTCCTCTCAGGTGACTGAACGTCACTTTCGGGCAAGAAGCCCCGGGAGCCTCGTAACGGGGCGGGGGGGAGCGGGAGTGCGGGATGCGGGGTGCGGGTTGGCGGGGCCGGGCCGCCCTCCGCGGGAGGCTGCGGAATCCACGGCCTTCCGCTGCCGCGCACCCGCTGGACCAGTCGTCAGGGGTCCTTAAGGAAATTATCACAGAACCGACTCAATTGTAATTAATTAACCAAAAGAGCCTGGCTGACAGGACTACCTGCAGCTAGCGAGGTTAACTCATTGGGCCAGTTGACTTTCGACTCCTGATTAGCTTTTATTAACCTTGGACACAAACTCGCTTCATTTTTAACGGGACAAATCCTCACAGCGGTCACTGTCCCGGCGGCAGGCACCAGCAGAGTCCGGGTGCGGGGAGATGGGCAGCGCCCGGCGCTGGCCCGGTGGGAGGGCGGCCCTTGCTGGCCTCCCCGGGCCGCAGACGTGCCTGCAGCCCGCAGCCTTCCTCTGCGCTCTCATCTCCCCGGGAATTAATAAAAATAATGGGAAGAAAGGGAAAGGAAAGCTCGGCGGATACTGCGAGGCGAAAGCCCTATAAAAGGCGGTATATGATGCGTATCGAGGAGACTGTAAAGGTTTGCGGGAATGAAGGGTCAACTCCGCGGTCAGGCAGACGATGCCGCTGCAGAGCACGGAGCCAAGTCAGGATTCGGCTCGGCTCCGCGCGCGCGCTCCCCCGCGCGGCGCCGCGG
>NW_010189391.1:0-384 GCF_000695765.1 Mesitornis unicolor | reverse complement strand
GCCTCGAAGGTCGAGTCCGCGGAGGGTGTCCACAGAGACACCCGGGGCGTGGGTGCGTGGAGGGATTTATCGGGTCCTGGTAGATAAACCATTGCTTATCCTCCCAAATCGCGTGTAAACAGAAGCACTGTCGAACAAAGAGCAGAAACATTTAATTGATGTAACACAGATTCTCCCTAAAAACAAAACCAAAACCAAAAAAACAGAGAGAGAAAGGGAGGCTTAATGTAAACTCCGCGGTTCCTATTTTCACGGCTCTTGTCTGACCTATAAAACAGGTTATTGCGTTACAGCAGACAACAGCTCAGGTGACTGAAAGCCAGAAGATGAGCTTCTCCCCCTCCGCGCCCCCCAGATTTTCCTGAAGCAATACATGTCCTCTCT
>NW_010189390.1:0-333 GCF_000695765.1 Mesitornis unicolor | reverse complement strand
GGAGGAGGCTGTCACCTCCGCGGCCGCCACACCCCGCGTGGGGACAGCTTCCCCATTGCCTTGCGCAACCCCTGCCGAGGCTGTGGGGCAGCAGCCTCTGGTTCTGTCCCACTGTGAGCTGTGGGGCTGAGCCCAGGGGTCCCCGTTGGTGCAGTGCCACCAGCCCAGTGACAACCGATCTCCAGTGCTGGGGCAGAACCAGCACAACCCTGGACAAGCCCAGTGGGTGCAGAGCTCTGTGCTGCTGTGTCAGGAGGAGACCCCAGGTCATTCCCTTTGCTGGGGCTGCCAGCTGACACCCCCCCAGCCCGCGCCCCCTCAGACCCCTTGCCT
>NW_010189389.1:1983-5214 GCF_000695765.1 Mesitornis unicolor | reverse complement strand
AAATATATAAATATATTAATATATAAACATATAAATACATGTATTTGCTGGGTTTTGTTCCCCTAAATGCACTTTGAAACCACCTTAGAAGTGGGTTTTGGGGTTTGTTTCCCTGCTATAATGCAGGGAAAACCACACAGGGACTTGGCCCCAGGGACAGCAAAGGAGAGGGGAGCCAAGGCTGAGCATCCCTGGTCTGGACCACTCAGGACTTCTCCAATTTACGGTTTTAAATCCAAAAAAAGAGCACTTGTTTTTGCAGTGGGGCTGTATCTCTATGGATTTATCCCAAAATTGAGTGATTTCCCCCTAAATTGTCACCTCCTGCAGTTTAAAGCCACCAGGAGCTTGGTAAATGCCACCCTGGGGACTGAGGAGTCCCCCCCTAGAATGGGAATTGAGGATGGTAATTAGTTTGTTTTAGTTGATTTATTTCTTTTTTTTGATGTTGTTTCTGCTGGGAGAAAATAATTTGCAATATTTTCCACTGGGAGAGGTCTAAAACTTAATTAATTTCGAAAAAATCCAGCCCTTTCTGTGCATTTCCAAGCTTATGGGAAGGCCAGAAGCAGCTGATAAAGTAAGACAGACTAATAAAAGAAACCCAAACCATGAAACCTTATAATTTTTAACACTGTTATGAAATACTGGGCTTTTTTCCTGACTTTTTCCGCACTCTGTATTGCTATGGGCCCCATTTCTATGTGGCACCAACCCATGGTGACCCCAGCAAGTAAAATATAAAATAAATCCCTGCTGCAGGAATATTCTTTTGTAAAGAGAAAGCAAAACTAAACAGTAAAAAAAAAAAACCTAAATAAAATCAACGTGGTCATTGCAATGTTTTATTTTAATCACATTTACAGTATTTTTAGGAGGGGGAAACAAGTGCGGGGAAGCTTCGGCCCAGCATCAAATGCCAAATCTGAGTTTACTCTGCCACAGCCACACATCCCCTGTCCCAAGGGGCTTTAGAAACAGAAACAGTTGATGCTAAAGCCCCAAAATCCCCCCCAAACCCACCCAAAATCACCCCAACTCCCCCCAAAACCACCCAAAATCACCTCAAGTCCCCCTCAAAACCACCCCAATGGGAAGGGCCCAGAGCACAGTGGGGCTCCCAGCACCAATCCCAAGGGCTTTCCAGGACCAGCTCTGCACAAGCGTGCATTCAAACCCTGAAAATAAGCTTTGGCTTGAAAGGAAAGCGACTTTTTTCTGGGTTTGGGGTGGGTTTTTTTCTGTCAATGCTGATATTCTTTATTTCTTCACTTACTTCTTTCTAGTTCTCATTTCCAGGGGTAGCTGTAGGATGCAGGAGGGGAGCTCAAGCGAAACGTGATTTTTCCACTGTAAGTTTTTACCAAGGGAACTGAAACCACGCATCCGAGAGAACTTTTAGCACATTTAATTAACTTTCACATCCCATTCCCCTCTGAAATTCGACCGACACAAAAAGAAGCTCCCAAACCTGAACCTAAGGCAGATGCTGAGGCTGGAAATGCTTTACTCCATCCCAAATCCCCCCATCTGGCACGACACCGCTCCAGCCTCTGCCCAACACCTTGCAATGCCTGAATTTTGGGGAAATCCATTTTTTAATTGCCCACAGCTATTTAATATCAATTTATTTTAATTGCCAGCTGGATTAGATCGTCTGTCACCAGCTGGAAAGCTGCTTCCAGGAAAAAAAACAAAGTTGATGAGACACAATGAGGTGATATCCTGATGGGAATTCTCACTACAGAAATGGTTTGTCTGGTTGGAATTGCAGGGAAACTGCTGAAACTCCTCATAAAAGGAATTTTTCTGCCCCTCTGAATTTTGTCATTCCTAGTGCACAACTGAAAAGTGTAAAAAATAACTGAAAAAATAACCCCTCTGTGCCACCCGGCTCAGTCCTGCAGATGCTTCAGGAGCTGCAGTGATGCTGCTCAGCTTCACTGCCCAAATTTTATCCTTATTTTATATTTATACTATATATTTTTTTAATAAAAACTACAGGAGCATCACTGGGCAGCTACTGTCACTCTTCTCAAACTGCATCACCCTCAATTTTGACTCTATAAAATGAAGGAGGGAGGTGAAATCGAGCCAATGGCCTCTAGTACATACAGACAACATCGTGTGGAAGGGATTTCTGAGGCCACGCACACTTGGCCTGACCGTGCCTCAGTTTCCCCATACAACATAGAGCGTATAACAGCACTGCCTGCCTTAGAAAAGCACTTTGAAGGTCGCATGGTGCTATGTGAGCACCCAAGGAGAGGGTAAGAAATGGGTGCTGGGGGCTTGCGGGCGGAGAGCGGGGAGCATCGCCCTAAAAATCCACGTTCTTGAAGTTGATGGAGCAGCGGTAGCGGCCGGCGAGGAACCGAGAGCAGACGAAATTGGGCAAACAGGGGCAGGCGTGGTGCTGGCGCTTGCCGAAAAAGGGGACCTGCGGAGAAATACGGGAGAGACGAGGGCGTCAGGGCTCTGTCGCAAGCGAAAAACGATCAAATGGGTTCAAAGCCCTGAGAAAATGTCTGGATTTTCACAAGACTTTCATTGGGATATGTTTGAAATTAATTTTTTGATCTCGCTGGAGCCCTTCGCTCCTCCGTTGTGCGAGCAGAAGGCGCAGCATCAGTAAATCTTGCTCCCAGAGTACAAAATCGATACTGGAGCAGGGAGCGGGACGCTCCGGGCTAATCCCAGCGCGCCGGGGTTCGTTATCGGAGAGCAACGAGGGCTCTGCGGCATTAACCCGGCTTCTCCTCGCCTGGCAGAGCACTTAGGGCTCGATTCGGAGCTTTTCATTTAAATGAAGGGATCTCAGCTCCTCACCATCCCCAGTGCCAGCTGGGGGGGACCATCGATACTGGAGCAGGGAGCGGGACGCTCCGGGCTAATCCCAGCGCGCCGGGGTTCGTTATCGGAGAGCAACGAGGGCTCTGCGGCATTAACCCGGCTTCTCCTCGCCTGGCAGAGCACTTAGGGCTCGATTCGGAGCTTTTCATTTAAATGAAGGGATCTCAGCTCCTCACCATCCCCAGTGCCAGCTGGGGGGGACCCCCCCGATGCCACCCACCCCCAGCCCCCCGGATCCCTTCTCCATCTTTTACCGGAGATTTCCCCCCACGCTCGGAGCTCGGTGCCCTCTTCCCAGCCTTTGTCCCTTCCACGTCCCAGCCCCGCCGGGTGTCCCCACGCCGGTGCATTGTGACTGAACGGGTGGCACTCGTCCCC
>NW_010189389.1:0-1814 GCF_000695765.1 Mesitornis unicolor | reverse complement strand
GTCCCCTTCCTGCCCCAGGGGGGTGCACATCCGCAGCCCCCGCAGCCAGAGGCTGACGGCGCAGCAGGTCCCGGGGCCGCACTGAGGGTCCCGCTCGCAGGCCTGGGGAGAGGGGGGATGGTGGGTGACTGGGACCGCACTGGGAACCCCCACTCCCCCTCTTCTGGGGTGGGCTCAGTGGGGAAATCAGCCCACACGAAGCTGCTGGGTGCACAACTCCTTATTGGGGGTTTAAAGGAGAGGGGTTGATTGTTTCCAGCTCCCATTTTGGGTTAAGCTGAGCGGATTTCGGGGCAGAGTTGGGGTTTGCAGAATGAAGGGGGAAATCCCTCATGGGAGGGACAGAGGGAAAATTTGCAGCTGCCAAATTTAAAAGCGGCGTCGGTGCCACATCCAAGCAGCGGCATCGGGGGAGAAACTCACACATCGCCCCTTGGAGTCTGCTAAAATCTGCTAAACAATGCAAATGCCCAGTGCTTTTTCTTCTTTTTATTAGTAGGGAGCAGATTAATGCCAACAACTCTGTCTCTCCATGGAAAACAGTCACCCCGGGGATGGGGAAACTGAGGCACGGCTGCGAATACTGCAGCAGCTCACCCCCACGCCTGGCAACCCATGAGGATGCTGAGGAGAGGTGGATGGGAGCACCTCGGGCACCAAGAAGATCTCATTTTGTCCCCCAGGACCATCACTGGAGCAGCTCATCGCACCTCTCGACCCTCTTTGTGACCCGTTTTCATGGTGGCAGGTGAAGAACCGATGAGGCTCACCCAAATTCTCACTGGAGTCACCCCCTCCTCAGGGCACCTCCCTCCCAGGGGTCCCAGCCCAAGGTCCTTACTTGTACAGGTGAAATCGGGTGGAAACAGCAACTGGAGGAAAACCACGAGGGCAATGGCTGGAGCAGGGTAATTTTGGGGTGCAGTAAGGGGACTTTGCAGCACCTTCCCTTTCCTGAAGGAAACCTGTTTATCTCTGAGCAGCTAAAGCACCTTATAAGACCCAAACACTTAAAAATCTGATTTGGGCAATGCTGGACCCTCATCTGAAAACTTGGGGGGGGCTGATGGGGGCTGCAGGGAACTGGGTTGGGGAAACCCAGCTGAAAAAAATCACAGGTTTGAAACAAATGGGTCTGAGTGGAAGGGGTTTTGGGGAAAAGAGGAGCCAAGAGGCAGCTGAAGTCAACCACAAAACCCCCATGACTTGGGAAGAGCTGGGAGGCAGAGGGATGCAAACGTCACATCTTGGTTTTTAACAGATTTTTCACTGCCAGGGGGAAAAAGGGGGGGGGGTTCAGCCAAGCCTGGGCTCCCAAAATGCCACAAAAGCTTGGATTCTGTCCCCAAAACTTGCTGCTCCTCTTGCTTTTGGCATCACCCTCAGCACAGACCTGGTGAGCCCCAAAATCCCATTGACACAGCATCGTCCCTCCACTTTGCCTCCCCAAAATTTCCCCTTCTTTTAATAACTGCTTTTAATTTGGGAGGAAAACAACCTGAGATGCTCGAGCCCTTGTCCCAGTTGGGACCATGCTCTGGGGGATGTCCATAAAGAGAAATTTATTTTTCCCAGCTGGAAAACTTCCTAAAATCCCCCATTTCTCTGCATGCCAGGGGCTGAGAAGAGGAGCGGAAAGAGCAGCTCATGGGGGCAACTTTACACACGCAGGGGATGGGGCTGACTGTGGGGATGGCAGCCAGGAGTGGGAAAAATGAGTCATAAATTGGGGAAAAATAAAAGAGAAAAAAGAAACCAAACAAAATAAAAGATATACAAATATAAAAAAATATTTAAAATATTTAAAAATATAT
>NW_010189388.1:0-11500 GCF_000695765.1 Mesitornis unicolor | reverse complement strand
AGCGATTCTGTGATGCTGTGTGATTCTGTGATATGGCAGTCCTTTCTTGGTCTTGCTGTCTGCTGTGATTGCTATAGCGATGTTTCAGCAGAGTACTACTGTTTCCTGGAATTTTCCTAATGTATCAACTGTGCCTTCATTCTTGGAGAGGTGTTGGGCATACAGGTTAGCTAACTGAGGGCTCACAAGTGTTTGAGGAGCAGTGCTCCTGCTGCTTACAGGGGTGTCCTGTGTCACGGAGGAGCTCAGAACAGTGACCCTGAAGGGACAGCAGTGGGGACTTGGGAATCCAGCACCTTGTACAAGTTGTTCTTGTGCTGTGTTCCTGGGCCTGTTGGCCCTTTGGGAGTGCCCTCCACTAACATGTGAAGTGATAACTTCTGAGACAGCCTGTAGGGAAGTGCCAGCTTTTAAGGGAGAAATCAAATTAGAAAAATCTCTGTTGAATCCAAGGCATGTCAAGTACAGCTGAACAGATCAGCCCTGTGCTAAGACCCTGTTTTGTTTTCGATTACTCATACGAAGATCTTGAAATTCAAGTATTTTGAAGCAGCAGGTGTTTTGCATAACCAGCTTGTTCATTTTCATCCATTTAGGCTGGAAACATCTCTTAAGTAGCAGGAGGCTTGGGGACTTCAAGCTGTCAGTCTGTTTTGCTCTGTAGTGCAATGAAATGTTGGGCCCAGTGTTCTGGGGTGATTAACGGCACAGTTGACACTTTCTAAAGCTCTGCTGTGGGCTCAGAAAATTAATTTGAAGCATTTGTAGATTCCCCTGATACAAAATAGATCTCTTTTGTGCCTCTAACTGGGAAGCCTCTCTTCTGCCATTCAATTTTTTTCCTTGGAGGCAGTCACTTGAGCAATTAAATGCACACTCCAGTTAAAAACATTAACTCTTTATTGGCAACTTGAAGTTAGATGCTTTTCTTAATCAAGATGCTTGGCTCTTGGCAGAAATTTACCATTAACCCACTGCTTGTTACTTTGATTTCCTTGTACATTTTCTGTGTATGGCAGCCTTATACCTCTGAATAGCCATTTACCAATAACCTGGCAACCAGAATGTTTTAGCTGCCTTATCTGTATGCAAATGTGGACCTGATTATAAAGCTGAACTCCTCATCCCACATCTTCATCCAAAGGACACCTGTGTGTGTCCCTTCTCAGGGCTTTGTACTGCTGAAAAATACAGGACAATTAGGTAGAAAACTTCTAATGAGGATTGCAGTGTACCCTTTTTTGTTCTTTGCAATATCCTGCATGTTGGTCCTCTCTTTTGCAATGAAATTGTTTTACTGCAGGAATTAGCTGAAGTCTAGGCTATATTTTATGGCACCAATGGAGAAAGAAAAACGGAAGACACCTTTAAGAACCTGCCCGTAGAATCACACTGTGTTCACTTGTTAAGGGCAGAGTGAGGAGCTGGGTGGGGAATGTTGTCTTATCCTGCTACCAGCCTGGGCTGTCTTCCAACAGTGAAAGGGATCTCTGTGCCCTGGTAAAACAATTCCTTCTGTTTGGATTGTTGGTTGGTTCGGTGGTGGTTTTTTTTTTTTAGTTTTATGTTTTTTAACCTGCTAGAAAGTTCTTTTGGTTTGGAGGCTTTGTGTACATTCACTTTCCCAGAGGAGTGACTGAAGAACTGTCCAAGTGCCTTGGAGACCGTTGGACAGGAAGTGTCTGGCAGAGCTGGGGAGTTCATACATCTAAGATGTCAGGCTTTTATCTTGCCAGCAGCATCACTGCCCTTCCAAAAACTGCCTTTGTACTGCCCACAGGGTCTTCACAGGTGCAGAGTCCCTAAGCAAGGCTGCTGCCACTGAGAGGATTTGGGGAGTAATAATCTCCTTTCCTCAAAGATGAGAGCACATTCTTTATTAATGCTTCTTCTTTAATGCAGTTGTTATCCAGTCTTCTGGTGGCCTTAGCAAAGATGAAATTGAGAACATGGTGAAGAATGCAGAGAAATATGCAGAGGAAGACAGGCGAAGAAAGGTAACGTGATCGTTAGCAGTGTACCTGCCCGTTACTGCTGTTCTGTGCTATTCACTGTGCCCACCTTGAAGGAGCTGTAAGTTCTGGTCTGTATAATCTTGAGCTGTTTGCTCATGGAGGCAGCAGTAAGCTAAGTCACCTCGCCTATCTATTACTAATGAGTAAACAGCTTTGCAGTCCTAGTTATGCTTTTTGTCATCAATGCTCTTTACTGTCCATCTGCCTGTTATCTTGGCTGTTTATTTAAAGCTGGCCTACTACAGCTGGGTTCACACAGTGATGTTCTGTTTCAAAGGAAGCAGCAACAATGATGCTTAAGCTACTTCCTCTGAGTTTATTTTAAAGCTGAAATTATAGAACCTGCCAAGCAAAGCCGCACCTCAGACTCTTCCTTTGTAAGTGGGAAGTTGCTTTCCATAATGTTTAACATCTCACTGTGGTACCTTCAGCGCTGTATTCACTGGAGCACACTATTTGCCCTTGGTGCAGGTGAAGCCATCAGGAAATGTTTGAAAGCTTCACTGACTTTGTCAAGAAACAACTGCCATTTGCCATGGTTGAGTGACTGAATCTGTGATATTCATAGGACTAATGGTTGGAGCTAATTGGTTTAATGAGGATAGTACTAATGAATTATGCTACTAAATATAGAGCATTGATTTTTAAGCAGACATAGTATTCCTGCTCTGGGATATAGCACCAGCATGCGTTTGGCAGTTGCTGAAACTAGCACACTGAATTTGTCTGCTTCGTGTTCTAGTCTGTAGAAACCTGTTTCAGGTGTTCAAGCTGCACTGTAGATCTCACCTTCAGTAGTGAGGGGATCAGAAGAGGACTAAAGGAGAGAATGCGTGGAATAAATTCATGTGAATCAGCGTCTCCATGCCTCAAAAGCTCTAAAGCCACAAAAGAGCATTGGCTTACTAGCATTTGGTTAGATAGAGAACGTTTAAAGACATTGGTCTCTTAGTTCTGCTGTTGAAATAACCGCATCATTGCTGTGAAGCACAGATGGTAGCCTGGCATTTGAAGACCGCACTGAAAACGTTTTCCTGTTGCCTTGCCTCGACTTTAAATCGTAAATCTCTGAATAAGTTCTTCCTGTTACAGTCTTGAAGTGGGACTCTGTCCGGTGACCTGTCGCATGAAAATGATAGGGTTGCTCTCTTAACTAATGCTTCTCTGTCTCTTCACTTGACCCGCACAACTGTAATTGTCAACATTCCCTCCTTACACCTTTCTGATTGTGGTTTTACTGCTATGGCAGTATCATGAATGCATAAACAAGAGCTGTTGCTGTGCTGGACTTGGCATCCTACTGTGACATCCCACAAAGAGTGAAAACATGGTGTAGAAACAAAACTAGTTCTCGTCAGCTCTCCACTGTAAGCGATTAGCCTTGTGAGAACGTTGAGGCTCTCTTGTTCAGGTGGACTGCGCTTTCAGATGGAGAGAGCTGGATGTCCCAGAGACCATTGCTGGTGAAATAGTTCATGTTGACACTGGGCCTGTGTTATGTCTGAGGATGACTACTGCTTCTATGTCCTTCCAGCCTATTCTGTCCCCTGTTGGTTGTCTTTGCAACAGTAACATGAGGAACTGGTGTTTCTTACCTAGCACAGTGGGATTTTTCCACTGTTGAGATGCTACAAGCATTTGTGATATGGAATAAAGCATCCCAGCTTTTTAGTTCTCTAGTGCCCTTGTTGCTGAAGAAGCTTAAGAATACTTTCCAAAAGCTCTGTTGCTTTCCTGAGGAGCAGAGCAGAGAGCTGGCTTTTTCAGTGTCGTGGCCAGCAGTCATGCTGCATTAGTTGCTTCTGCTTCCAGAAATGTGTGTTTTTGAGAAAAATGTGAAAACATGAGGACTGCCTTGCATAGGCTGCCTGTTTGGGCTTTCTGGTGCCAGAATGCGTCTAGAAATTATTTGCTTGCATATCTTCTTCCCCTGCCCTTGCCATTCAGAAGGACCCTGGTTGGGAGCTAGAATAGAATTTGGCAGTTTGGGGAAAGAAATGTGAGCTGCTAGTTGATCTGTACTAACTCATACCACAGTGGTGTGTGCAGTAGGCCCTTATGAGCTCTCTTACCCAGGAACGTGTGGAAGCTGTGAACATGGCCGAAGGCATCATTCATGATACAGAGTCCAAGATGGAGGAGTTCAAGGATCAGCTGCCAGCAGATGAGGTAGGTAATTTCTGATGCCATAACAGTAAAGGAGGTAAAGTTCCTTACTATATCTTTGCTGAAATTTAACTCACTTAACTCACAGCTGGCTCTGCCAGTGACACAGACTGTCCACGTTTCCATGCTGTAGAAAGATGGCACAATCATAGACTTCTGGTATTTGCACTTTATGAATAGGATGAGTGTGGCTGATGAGAGGATGTAGAGCCATACTTAGAATAACATGGCTTGAATAATAGCAAATATCCTATTTCAAAGTGCAAGTTCAGTGTCACTGAAGATCTAAGAGCCTGGGAAGCTGTTAATGAAAGGTTTCTGCATGAATTATGTCCTTGACCTTGTGGTGGTTTCATGAGAACTGTACTGTGGCCTGTATGAGAGGAGAGTTGTTCATAGAGCCTATCAGTGTATTAGCAGAGGGACAAAAACAAAGCTGCTGCGCAGTCCTGGCACTGCAAACATAGCACCCAAGAACTTGGGAGGCAATGAAAATTACTGTAGCTACTTAACTCCAGTTTTTCTTCTCTCTTTGGAGTGAAGTGGATATTCAGTATCAAAAGAGTGCTTTTCATACCACTCTAAGTGACGGTTTAATTTGTGCATGATGAATTTCAAAAGCCAAGTTTAGGATGGATTGTCCAATTCTCAAGTTAACAGCTCTTGGATGCAGAATAAAAAGGCTCTTAGGGCCTTTGTAAAACATTTGAGGAAACAAAATAGTAGTTTATTGGTAAGTAGCCTGTGACCAGTTAAAATGCTGTGTTTCAGCCCAGCTCCTCTCTCTAGGATGTCTCTTGGCTGACTGTTTGGATTATGATCACTGGAGATTCCTCTCACAGGAGCACAGAGCCTAAATCCCTGTTCCCTGCAAGGACTGTAGTTCCCTGTAATGTCTTTTGGGGAATACCAAGGGGAAGTGGGTAGCAGTGCTTAGACGTGAGGTCTGGGTGGCCTGACATAGAAAGTGTTCATCGTCTTCCCCTTCCTGTGGGTCTGAATGAGAACTCTGCCCATGTTTTGACTGTGAACACTGCTGAGCAAGCACTGCTGGCCCAGCTGTCCCCAAGTAACCTTGCTTCTCCAGACCTGCCTCTCCAGCAGCGTGCCAGTCTGACAGAGTAAAGCCAGACTGTGCAAAGGGTTTGACAGATGGCTACAAGAGCTGGGATGAGACAGCATTGCTTTGGTTTGCCTCTCTGCTCCTTCTCCCACATGCAACAAAGGGATTAAACAGGATGGTGAACAGCCTTACTTGTTGGCTTTCTGACAGTGCCTTAAATAAAGATGAAAACCAGCTTTATGTTCCCTTTACCCTGGCTCACTGGTGAGGTGTGCCAAAGAGAGCAGCTCTTGTCCTTGATGAGCTGCTCAGGCTTTGCAGGGCTTTCTGTCCTTGGCACCTCTGCTGAGACTGCAAACAAGGGGCCCAATTAATGCCAACTGTGGCACATTTAGAAGTGGACAGGTGCCTGTTGAGAAGTCCTGGTCCCTGAAGAACATATGGCCTAGTCTGAGACTTAACTTCGTGGCTTTTGGTGAAAAAGATAGTTTTGCTGTGGCCAGCAGGCGCGTGAAATGACAGGAATGAGATTCTCGGTGAACGAAGTGCAGGACTTCATGGTGTTTTTGTGCCTTGTTTGCAGTGCAACAAATTAAAGGAAGAAATTGCCAAAATGAGAGAACTTCTGGCTCGTAAAGATACTGAAACAGGAGAAAACATCAGGCAGGCAGCAACGAGCCTGCAGCAGGCTTCCTTGAAACTCTTTGAAATGGCATACAAGAAGGTACGTTCATGGTCATTTCTGCTTTATAGCTCTTGGATAGGGAGTGTTGGGCGGGGACACCAAACATTCAGGTAAGAGCTGTGTTTGGAGGTAGTGCTGAGTCTCCGTGCAGCTCCCTCTGAGTGACACTTGCTATAGGAAGTCAGGTAGATTTGAAGGCCTGAAGTCTTGGCCATGCTGCCATAGGTAGCCCGCATTCCAGGCAGTGTTTCCATATGGTGGTGTATGTAAAAGTGGTGGAAGCTCTTGATAAGGAGCATCAAGAAGAGCACAGATAGAGCTTTCCCCTGGGTATGTAGAGTGCCTAAAGAAGTAAAGTAACATCTGGACTTAATTTAAGGATGATTGTAAAACAGGCTTCCTATTCAGTCTGCCTAAAATTACAAAGGTAAGTTCATCAGGGCTTTCTTCTCAATATCCTTCCCAGTGGAAGGCTCACCCATTTGAGCCCTGGCAGGTGTGTATGTCACCTGTCTGGGGAAGTCTCCCAGGATGGAAGTGGCATACTCTGCCTGGGTGACCTTTGTGGTGCTGAGCCCTCCTTTTCTGATGTCAGACTGAGAATGTTCAGTGCTGCAGTGTAAGCTTGTTATGTCCACTTGGAAACCGTAAATAATGGGAAGATTCTTCCTCCCTCTTAGCAACAGTCATGCAGAGATGAGGATGGTTTCCATTCTCCAGTGGATGGTTACCCTTTTCACTGAAGGAAGGGTTTCTTCAGTCTAGGATCTAGGTAGTAAAAAAATAAATCTTGGGAAAGCATATTGTTACTACAACTAATGAGCCAACTCTTTCACAGATGGCCTCTGAACGAGAGGGTTCTGCAAGTTCAGGTGATCAGAAGGAAGAGAAGCAATAAGAAGTCTCTGTCTTGCCTTGACCTAGAGTATGAAGAAGAGGTCAATTGTCTTGACGCTTGGGAAAGAAGGGACCTTCCTGAGCAGCAATGGGCAGAATTCAGACTTACTGTGTTTTTGCAGTATTCTATATATAAAATTCTTTAATGTATAAACTTAGTGATGTGTCTGCTAGATAAATTGTCACTTGATGGAAGTTAATTCATGCCAGATGAAGTTCTAAGTGTTATGCCCGAGTGGTATTCAACTGAGATACCTGGGGACTTGCTGATCATTTATTTCTGATACTTGACACAATGGTGTACTAAATCAGATATCAATGTTGGAAACCATGTTGCTAAATCAAAGGGTGGAAGTGGAAGTCCTGCTCAAGCTGGGAGGAGAATAACCGCTGTATGGACCCTCCTTGTGGATCTGAGTACTTGTGAGTGGGCAATAAGGGCTGTGAGCACAAGGCTGAGGATGTGGCTAGAGAACATTCAGATCTGCAGCTAGGTTAGTAGCCTTGTTCTGAAGGAGAGAAGGGTTACTTCAAATTTAGCTGTAATGTTATTTCTTGCAAAAGAGGCTATGTGGAGGTTAAATACTTTGCTTGTCTGAGCCTTCTGCTCCATCCTGTGTCTGTTCTCTGCTTACGATAAAACAACTTCCTTGATAATAAAACTGTTATTGGATCCATTCTGGATTTTTTTTAAATAAAAGCAGAAAAGTGTCCAACGTGGAGTTCTTGGAACCCTGGCCTTTGATGGAGGACATAAGTGTGTTAACTGCCTGTGAGAGCTCCTGGGGGAGAAACAGCCAGCTGTAGTGGCAGCAGCTTTCTGGAATTTGTGCTTCATTCACATGCAAAAAGAAGGAACCGGGTGTCAGAGTGGGGTCTGTCCATCCTGTGAGGTGCCTGAAGTCCTGCTGTGATCTGCAGTAGCAGAGGGACATCACTTTTAGGCACCGAGTGCTTGGGCTCAGCTTTCTGAGTGAGAGCAGCAGTTGACCACTGCTGCTTCTAGCAACAACGTGTTCCAAGGAGATTCAATCTCCTTGCCAAAATATACTTACCTGTTTCTTATTTTTTCCCTTCTGTTACTTGTGTGTGTGTAATTGGAAAGTAAATGCAAAAGTTACAGCTGCTTTGTCCTGACAGCTTGGGTATTTAGGAGAGAGGAAAGGATTCTTTTTTCCTGGCACTGGACAGTTTCCTAAATAAGAGAAGCTATTAAAGAAGGCTGCAAGTCCTGAACTGTGACCTTTCCTTTAAGCTGGGGACTGGAAGGGACCAGGACTGCTTCAGACACTTGAGTCCTCCCCAGCAGTCCTAGCAAGAAGGACTGGAAGTGGCTTCCACTTCAGAGTAAGCCAGCCTTGCCTGTTGAAGTGGATGGGGTGGGGGGGTGGAAATGAGAGAGCAGTGGCTGATCAAACTGTAAAGTGGGGGAGCCTGAAGCATTTTGGTCTGGACATAAAAGAAGGTGAGGAATGGGCCTGTGGCAGCCCTAGGAGATAAGAGGCAATGCCTGAGGTGCCCAGCCTGCAGCATGGAGGGGGCAGGTGTGCAGGGGCTATCTTAACAGCAATTTGGGGTGTTAAGCAGCCAGACTTAGGAGTTCCAACCTAAAATTCAGTCCTTTGCTTTCACCAGGGGAGTTTAGTGGGGTTTGGGGATCGTAACTCTGCTATAGCTGCTGCCCCAGCTGCCACTGGCATGCTCCTGCCTCTGTTCTGGGCTTGCGGTGCCATCAGGGCAGAGATGATGGATCATTATCTCACAGACCCCAGGGTCCTGAATTGTTCATCAGAGCTGGCCTTTACTTCTTGAATGAATTATTTTTCCCATCACAATTTGAAGCCATCTTGTTCTTAGCTCCTCCTTTATGAGTTAAATTATTGAATCAGAGAGGGAAATGTGGCATCAGGTGAGATGTGCCATGCTGAGAACAGTTTCATGCCATGAAAAACTGCTGGGAAGGCAGGAAATGCAGGAACTGGGCTGTTGCCTCTGGTAAAAAGAAGCAACTGCTGTCCTGAGAGTTAACTGCTGCCATCCCCCTGCTGGGCAGGTGTCTGTCAGCACGGTGAGAAGGGGTGTTTGGGGTTCATTGCCCGCTGACATTTTCCACGTAGGCTGATACTCATCTTGGGGAGCCTGTAGCCCCAGCAGTGCTGCAGCCCTGGAATAAATGACTGGTCTGTGTATGATAGTAACTAAGAAAAGTTTTGCACGTGTTCTTTGAGGAAAAAAGGTGACTGAGTGTCGCTTGTGCCCGTGTGCTTCCACCCGGGTGCACCCTCTCACTGTGTCCTTGGTGGATGGGAGCAGGTCGGCGCAAGGTGCAGCCTCCTCGGCCTCCACGAGTCAGGCTGCCTTAGGACGATAGCGTTCAGTGGCACCAGTAGCACTGGGACAGTAGATTCCAGTGTCACAGCTCCTGCCTGATTTTAACAGGGAGGAGAAAGCTGATATTTCAGTCAGGTGCAGGGTATCTCCACTTGCCTGCAGTGGCTTCTTTCCCAAAAGTATTTTCCCCAGGCTTGGGACAGCAGCAGCGTGCCGTATTTGGGGAGCGTGCCTGGTTTGGATGGGGACCTGCTGTGTTGCCTGTGCAGGCAGGAAATGCTCAGCTTCCTTGGGGATTGCAGGAGGAAAATGAGATGCAGTCTCTCCCCCTTCTCCACCAGACAGCATGCTGTGAAGGCACAGCTCCTCTTTAAAACACTCTCTAAATCGTGCAGCAGTGTATTGAGAGAGTTCTCTCTAACTCGGTGGCTCTGTCTCTGTCACTGCTCTTGGCTCCCTCCCTGTTCCTGTGGAGCTGTGCTGGCTATCGGACACGGGCGCTGCTCGGCATCTGTGTCAGAGGTCCAGGGAGAACTGACGGCAGTGTCTGTCGCATCGGAAAGGCTGGACCAGAAAGTGCCACAGCAAAGTGAGTGCGTTGGGCTGGGAGGTGGTAACTGGGATGCTCAGTGGGCACTTTTTGGAGGAGAGTCCCTGGACTGAACCAGAAGAGCAGGGTCGTCAGGGATGCACAGGGTGAGTTGTTGCCATCCCTGTCATATGAGGTACAGAAACTTCTGTCTCAGCAGATCATCTCCTAAAGCCAGGCATAATCCACTGTGTTACTGTTCCGAGGAGGATTATAAAGGGCTGTGTGGGACCAGATGCACATGGAAAAAATACCTGTAAGGGCTGAAATTGATACTTGCTCACACTCAGAAGAGGAACAGGACTTTAATCCAACCAGGTGATTCAAAAACTCACAAGCATTTTCCCTGGCCTGACCCTGTTGACAGAAAAACCCAGCTCCAGGCTGAGTCCCAGCTGGGTCTCTGCTCCGGTGACCATTCTGCTCGGCCATGCCTGGTGCCCAGCTCCCAGCAGGGCTTCAGTGACACTGGGGAACCAAGAGGCAGCGTGGGAGGGAGAGGAGGCTGCAGCAGGCTCGGGATATGGCAGCACTCGCTATCCTGGGAGCATGATCCCTCCACAGCAAGGAACAGTGTGGAGGCCAGGCAGGGCCCATGACCAGGCTGACGGCAAACACCAGAGCTGGGGTGGACCCAAGGAGGCACACTGGGGCTGAGGGGACACCATGGCCATGAACCGTCCTGGTGTCCAGCTATTGGTGCCTGCTCAGCAACACCAGGACAGGAACACCCCAAGACGGACAGCAGCCTCTCTGCTACCACTTAATGAAAGACACCAGTAAATGGTTTCAGCATCATTGCATTTCCGAACAGTCCCATTTGGTCTGTCCCAGAGGACCAGGGCACTTTTAAGGGAGCAAACATGCTGCCCAGTGTCTCTGGGGCAAAAAAGGCAGGTTCTGGGTTTGCAAACCCAGGTACCAAGACTGGTTGTGTTTAGATGCAGTTCTTGGTCATGGGCTCATGCGCACAGAGGTGGCCCAGCTCCCCACAGCCCCACAGTCCTCGCAAGCAGTGGTACCAGGGTAGACTCTCCAGCTCAGCACTGAGATGTGCTCGCTAAGATGCCGGTGTGAGTCACCTCAAATAATGCACTAAAACATGAAGCTCTGGCTCACAGTTGCTATGGGGTCATGAAGGGGACCCTGACCCTGGAGAAGGGCTGGCATGAACTCCCTACTTGTGTGGGACCTGGAGCAGGGGTATTGCAGGAGGATGCCCCTGGCTAAGCAAGGCTGTGGGACCAGGCTGCAGCCAGATCACTGGGCAGGGAGGCCCGCACTCCTGGCCCAGGGCCACCAGGCAGCCTGGGGCTTATCTTCCCAGTGCAGGACAGGGCTGCAGGGGCACAATTCCCCCAGCCAGCCACTACCACCTCCACCCAGGGCTCTCCGGGTGCTGTTTCCCTAACTCTCTCCTGAATCTCCAGCCTGTCTCGCCACTCTCCTCCAGACATTCACCATTTCATCGATGCCATCACAGCAGTGCCCTGAGCTCATGGCTGAGGCCATCACGTCACCCCTGCCCTCGGCCACCCCGGCACTGATAAGGGCAGCAGAAAGCTGACGATTGAGAGGAAGGAGAAATGTGAGATGAAAATCCCTCCTCATCCCTTTTTTCGCTGCCTGTCCCTGCTTGGCCTCCTCACCCGCGGGGCAGTGGGGACCAGGCTTTTCCCAAATAAGCTGAAGGCTTTGGCTGTGCCGAGGGGAATGACGGGACAGGGCCCTCCTGTGTACGGGGTGTCGCGGAC
>NW_010189387.1:463-2234 GCF_000695765.1 Mesitornis unicolor | reverse complement strand
GGTGGGTTTGGGGATTTTGGGGGTGATTTTGGGGTTTTTTGGGGTGGATTTGGGGGAGATTTTGAGGGTTTTTAGCGGAGATTGTGAGGTTTTGGGGATGGTTTTTGGGTTTTGGGGGGGATTTTCAGGTTTGGGGATTTTTGGGGGGCAGGTTTTGCAGGTTAGGGTTTTTTTGGGGTGGGTTTGGTGGGGTTTTGGGGTGGCTTTTGGTGGATATTGGGGGTTTGGGGGTGGATTTGGGAGATTTGAGGTTGGTTCTTGGACTTTTTCGTGTGGGTGTTGGGGTTTTTGGGGTGGATTTGGGGGTTTTGGGGTGGATTTGGGGGTTTTGGGGTGGATTTGGGGGTTTCTGCGCTGGGTTTTGAGGCTTTGGGGCTGATTTTGTGGGGTTTGGGGTGGAGTTTTGTGTTTCTGGGCTGGTTTTGGGGATGATTTTTGAGGTTTTGGGTGTTTTTTGGGGTGGATTTTCAGCTTTTGGGGACTTTGGGGCTGGTTTGGGGCTTTATTGGGGATGATTTTTGAGGTATTTGAGGTGTTTTGGGGGGTTTAGGGCGGATTTTGGGGAATTTTGGTGGATTTTGGGAGTTTTTGTGGGATTTTGAGGTTTCTGGTGTCATTTTGGGGGGGTTTGGGGTGGATTGGGGGGTTGCAGTGGTTTTAGGGGTTTTTGGGATGATTTTAGAGGGTTTCGGGGTGGATTTTCAGGTTTGGGGGATTTGGGGTGGATTTTGGTGGTATTTTTATGGATTTGGGGGGGTTTGTTGGATTTTGGTGTTTCTGGGGTGGATTTTGGGGTTTTTGGGGTGGATTTTAAGGTTTGGGGGACTTTTGGGGTGGATTTCTTGGGTTTTGTGATGGATTTTGGCGTTTCTGGGGTGGATTTCGGGGTTTTTGGGGAGCTTTTTGATGGATTTTGGGGTTTTGGGGTGGATTAAAGGTTTGGGAAACTTTTGGGGTGGATTTCTTGGGTTTTGTGATGGATTTTAGCGTTTCTGGGGTGGATTTCGGGGTTTTTGGGGAGCTTTTTGATGGATTTTGGGGTTTTGGGGTGGATTAAAGGTTTGGGAAACTTTTGGGGTGGATTTCTTGGGTTTTGGTGGCTTTTGCGTTTTTTGGAGTGGATTTTAAGGTTTGGGGGACTTTTGGGGTGGATTTCTTGGGTTTTGGTGGCTTTTGCGTTTTTTGGAGTGGATTTTAAGGTTTGGGGGACTTTTGGGGTGGATTTCTTGGGTTTTGGTGGATTTTGCGTTTTTTGGAGTGGATTTTAAGGTTTGGGGCACTTTTGGGGACTTTTGGGGTGGATTTTTTTGGGCTTTTGCTGGATTTTGGTGGTTCTGGGGTGGATTTTGAGGGTTTTGGGGAGGTTTTTGGTGGATTTCTTGGGTTTTTGGGGTGGATTTTACGGTTTGGGGGACTTCTGGGGTGGATTTCTTGGGTTTTTTGATGGATTTTGGTGTTTCTGGGGTGGATTTTAAGGTTTGGGGGACTTTAGGGGTGGATTTCTTGGTTTTTTTTGTTGGCTTTTGGTGTTTCTTGGGTGGATTTTGAGGTTTTTGGGGAGGTTTTTGGTGGATTTTGAGGTTTTTGGGGTGGATTTTGAGGTTTGGGGGACTTTTGGGGTGGATTTCTTGTTTTTTTTGATGGATTGTGGTGTTTCTGTTGGTTTTGGAAATTTTTGGAGCGGTTTTGTTGGTTTTGGAGTGCTTTGGGTTTTTGTCTGTGATGGTTTTGTTGTTTCTGGGGTATGTCTGCTGCTTTGGGGGGTACTTTT
>NW_010189387.1:0-392 GCF_000695765.1 Mesitornis unicolor | reverse complement strand
AGCTTTTGGTTGATTTCGAGGTTTTTGGGGTGGATTTTAAGGTTTGGGGGAATTTTGGGGTGGATTTTTTAAGGTTTTGTGATGGATTGTGGTGTTTCTGGGGTGGATTTTACGGTTTGGGGGACTTTTGGGGTGGATTTCTTTGGTTTCTTGGTGGATTTTGGTGTTTCTGGGGTGGACTTTGAGGTTTTTGGGGAGGTTTTTGGGGTTTTCCGGGGTGAATTTTGTGATTTTTGGGGTCCTTTTTCTGGATTTTTGGGGTCCTGAGGGTGTCCTCCCTCCCCCAGATGCCGCGATGCCGCGCTCGCCGGCCTCCAGCGAGGAGGAGGAGGGTGGGGGGGGCCGCGGCTCCGAGTTCCCCGAGGGGGATTCGGACTCGGGGAGCTCCCGCG
>NW_010189386.1:11731-18553 GCF_000695765.1 Mesitornis unicolor | reverse complement strand
CAGGTCTGATTGCATATACGTGTGGTGTATACCAGCAGATGATACAGGCAGTACATGAAGTGAAGCATGGTTGAAACGGGCCATGCATTTTCATCATGAATACACAATGTTTACTGATCATGTTTCTTTGCAGTCTGTGTTGGATAATGGGTTAAAGAAAATGACAAAAATGAGCAGTTGTGTAGAATCCTATTGCAGCATTTCTGTAATTTCTAGAATTTGTTTTTGTAAAGGCTTTACTTAACAAACCTTTTTTTCCAATACTCTATTTGTCTTTCTTTTAAAATAATTAAAATGTTGTTTTTCCTGATGCTAGTGATATTTGTCTCCACCTTAACTGTTACTTAATGGTTTAATTTTAGCCTGGAAAGAAATGAGTACAGAAAAACTTTTACTGGATCATTGAAGCTGTCTGGATATTCACAGAGATGATGATAAGATAAACTTTCTCCTAATTATAACCAAAGGAAAAATCGATGAGTGACCATGGCACATATTCTTCAGGTAGGGGAAATCAATGAAATATGCAAATAAATATTTCACTAACATGACCTGAAACCATGTGTACAGGATTGTGGGCTTAGAGGACATGCTGAGAAAACGAAGGACAAGTTGTTGGACCACATATATTGACAGTTGTCTGTGTTGCAGCAGATGCAATACCAAGGGCATCAGCAAAATAATAATAAAAACAAAAAAAGTCAATGAACAGACACTACATAGAAATGCATTTATTGCAAAGGGCTAAACTGTAAATATCACTATAGTTGAGCCAGTTTTTGAGCAGAAAGAATTGAGGTGTTACATGAAAAGTGTAGTTGTCAAATGAGGTACGCATACATACACACACATGAAGTAGTGTGGTAGCCAGAGAGAAAAAGTTCTTACTAGGAGGCTTCCTAGTCCTTTGTTAATACCAGGGAGTCTGCCTGTGTGTGTGACATAGCACGTAACAGTGCATGATGCATCACCAACATGAAAATTAGGGGAAGATGAAACAAAAACATGCTGCCACATTGTGTTTACAAAGAAGCCTAGAAAATGTCAGGGACCCTAGCAGAGACTTAAAATCTGACTGGGAAGTATCCTTTTGCTTAAGTTCTTCTCTATGAGTTGGGCCTGACAAACTGTGTGCACTCCTGAGGAAACATAGATGATTTTGGTAAGCCTCTCAAATTTACATACACTAGAAGTTGAGTAAAAGATTTAAATTAATCACAACGTTCTTCTGGTAAGCTCCTATCATTATCACTCTTTGGTATGAATGTGCATGATTCCAAATCCTACACAAGATTTTTGTTGATGGAGGCAGAATTTTGCCTCTGGCTCACCTGTGACTGTATACCTAATTATCAGCACCATATTACATAGTGTCGTTTGGGATGTGTATATACTGGTATGATTTCCCTTTATCTAGCGCTCTTTATTAGAAATTTTATATGCTGTTCTGAGTTTTCCCATCAGTTACAAAAAGTTATACCTAAATTGCCTCCGATTCTTTTTTGTTAGGTATGTGGCATTATCAGTCTCAAGAGTCTGAGTTTCAATGTAGCTGTGCAGTGTGGAACAGTGTATTTGATGTGAGTCTGTGTGTGTGTGTTTTCTTCTGTGAGGTGCTTTCTTATCACTTGAGGGAAATGTGTCACTCTTCTGTCTCCTGTTACAAGGCAAATCGGATTCTGTTCTCATTTAGAAATGAGATTTTCTGAGTGCAATTTATTCAGATATGGATTACGGATTTATCACCAGATGGAATTTTATTTAGTTGCATATTTCTAAAAATGGATTAATTTGGTACAGCTGTACTCTACCTGTTGTCAGTGCCTTCAGAGTGGTCAGGAAGCACTGGAGGTGAGAAGTTATCCTCACAAGGAAAGAAGACAAATCCTTCCTTCCACAGTCCCTTATTGTTTAGGCAATACAGTACACTTTCATCCCTTGCAGCAGTTCACCTAGCACAAGCACAGGCTTATCATGGGGCCAGCCCATGGAAGGAAGACCACTTAGACTGCAGCTAATGTGCAGTGACTTAATGCTGGAAGCTTATTCATGAGCTGTGAAGGGCATGTGTCTTCCAGATTTTCTAGGACAGTAAAAACCCTCATGGACTGTCTTATGGGTTGTTGTTGATGCACAGCTGCTTTCTGCAGGACTAGCTGACTTCTCCTACATCTGAGGTGATGTGGAGGTTGGTTTCTGTGGCAGCATAGCATTGCTGGCAGCTGGAAATCAGATTTTCTGGGCATGTATTTCTTGTATCCACGGATCATCATAATGTTTTTTCACAGACAGGCCTTTGCTCATCAGACATCCCTTGCAATGCAAGCAGAATCCTTATCATCCATTTTAGGGAGAATCTGCTTAGTAATATTTGTTTTATAAATAGTTTTGAAAATATGACTGGGTTTAAAATGAGCAGTACATATCCTGTGACATTTGTCATTCGTTTCAAAGCTGACCTTTTAAGGGAAGCTGGGATAAAGGTTTTATTTCTAATCTCTCTATCTGACTCCTATTCGCCATGGGATGTAACTATCAGAGCACTGAGTTAAAACTCCCCCTTGGTGAGGCAAAAAAGTACAGCAGGTAAGGGGCAAAACAAGAAGGCAAAGAATGGGAGCAGTTGTTTCCAGGAAAATCTGTGCAAAAGAGGCAAAGCTGGCAGGTAGCAAGACTGAAAGGGGAGGGGATTTTTTGAGGCAGGAAAAATGTCTTTTGGAGCCTCTGCTAATGAGGCTGAGTTAGTGCAGAGACAACTGCAAGAGGATAATGTGAGAGGAAATGTGTAACATTTTTTTCACAGATACATCTCAAGACTGTTGATAGCACACCTCAAGTTTTGTATAAAAGATGACTATGCCCTGAGGCATTAAACAGGGAAGTATAGTGTCCTTATTTGTGAAAGCATTTAAGTGTAAGCAGCAGTGCTCTGACCTGTTGAAATATGCAAATAGATCCTTATAGCTAAAGTGATCTGATGTTAGTCTGAAGTGTTGACTCTAACGTTTTTTTCTTCTGACAAGAATTGTTTCTTGGGAAGGATGCTTCTGACAGGGTTTGTGTTGCAGTTTCAGCTCGCCTTCTTGTGTAAGACATTCACATCAGTGAATTCACTATCTGTTTTCACCCTTAATTGATTTTCTAGTGATCTGATGCTGTTCAGTCCAGTGTTGGCTGAACAGTCACAGGTGCAGCTGTGAGAGCACTAGAGGAATCAAGATATTTTTGTGTTCCTTATTTGTTGTTTCTTTTGGCATAGATGTCCTGCCTTGTAATTGCTTCAAATCTAAAATTTTAGTTTAATCACTCTTTTGGCAAAGTGGAGTAGTAAGTAAGAGTTTTTCCTCTAAATGCTGTGATTCTGTTCAGCAAGTAGTATTGCATCTGAGAGAAATTATCAAGAGCTTACAAAATATCTTTTCATCTTGCCAGGCTTGTGAAATGAAAAACGTGTATGTTTTTCAGCTTTCTGTAAGAGTAAGTGAGGCAGAGACAGAGGGAGAGGTTACCACACTAGATTTTCTCTAGACTGCAGAAAGAGCCCAGCTGGAATAGGTATCAGACCAGATTCACTTTATCTAGTTTTCTTGCATAGTGCAAAGGGAAGAATGAGGATATTATGTTATATTTAAAGCAAGCATTCCCTTCATGTTATGTAGAGATGCTGTTGTCCATTAAAAAAAAAATCTGTATGTGGGTAAATTGGTTCAGGCAGAACAGCCCAACTATGTGTTAATAACTGTGTAAATATCAGATTATTATGGTGGTAGGAATGTGGAATGATTAAAATGGAAACAACAGAATGCTTTCCTGCATGGGAGATTTTCATAGAAATGAAGAAACTTGTACATACTGTAAATAGCAATGAAAGGTCTAAGTGCTCATCACTTCATGATGAGTATGTTGACATTGCTTTGGTTGTAACTCTAAGGGCTAGCAATATCCAAGTAACAATTCTGGTCCTTGGGATGTGACTGTTATTCCAGAATGCCTGTTGGGAACTACCTAGTAAAGGTTCAAATCAAACTCTATCAGAACATGATGCTATTAAATGAACACACATGTGAGTCTAATATTTAGGGATAACCAAAACGGAATTTCCTCAGGAAGGGGAGACTTAAGCCATTACAATAGCATGTGGGCATATTAGTATGTCCTTTTTTTCAGAGCTGAATGAATTCTTTGAGCCAACGCTGGTATATTGTGCCCATGGAGCAGAGGACCGTCCCAGGAGAGGGAGGTTTGTAACTGAAAGGTAGTTTGTGCATGAGGAACGGGGCATTTGCAGACTGTGTCAGCAGCGTCTGCCAGTAGGTGACCTGGGAATGGTGTGGTGGGTAACACTGGGCAGAAAAGCAGGATGGGAGAGGAAATCTAGGATATTCTCTCTCAAGTGTCTCATTTTAAAAGGTAACAGCATGTTTTACATTACAATTAGAATTAAGGCATGTTGTCATCGCAGTTCAGTTTTCTTAACTTGATGTATCTCAGCGGCCTACTTGGTAGGGCTCTCATTCCTTGAGTGCTTGGGGTTGTAGTCCCACAATATGTTGTTTTGGGTGGCAGACTGGCATAAGTGTTGTCATCCCTTATAGCAGATAGTCTTACCCTTTTGTCTTAAAGTGTCCTTTCAGCTATAGCGTGGCCGTGCTGTGAACTTGCTCTGGAAACTGGTCACTCTTAAAAGTAATCTATCAAAAGTACAAAGAAGTTTTAAAGCTAGATCAGCTTACCACAGAGCTGCTTAAATGTCATCCAAATGCAGCTAGCGTAGTTGTGGAAGTGAGCAATGAGGGCTAGATAGGGAGATGGTGGAGGGATTCTGGCAATACCTGAAGCCAGGATTGTTGTGTGAAGCTTTGTAATGGAATATTGCAGCTCTTGTCATGGGCAAAGAAAGTGCTATTTTGTATATGGAAATGGAAGCAAAATGGGGCTAGGGACTCTTCTATACCAGATAGTTCTATTTAATAAAAAAATATGCTAAAACAGTTTTGTGTCAAAAGGCCTGAAGTTGTTTTTTATTTAAGCTGTACTACAACCATGAGCTCCAGTATAACTATATCCACACTTGCACATTCATGAAGGTAACTGGAAATCGTCCCTGGCAACTCCCACCCCTAGCAGCACTGTTTCAAGAACAACACCTTCACAGGGAGGGCCCAAATAAGAGGCTGAAGATCAGATAGGAGGGCAAGGAGGGGGCAGGCAGGTGCTGACCCCCACTCTCAAGATTCACAAGCAAACACTAACCATTGAACTTGATTTCCATTGTTCCCCTTAGCTCTCGAGAAAGTAGTCTTCAAAACCAGTAATGGAGAGATTTTTAAAAGCAAAACCATAGATCCCATGTCCAAGCCCATTCAAAGGCTGGAGCATTAGGGTACAGACTAAATTTAAAGCGCAGTGGCAGTTTTCAAATAACTCTTTCTGCAGGAAATCCTTCTCTATTTTTTTTGTGCCTTTGAAAAATTCTCCTTCAAATCTCAGTGTTTAAAAAGATAAACAACCAAGGAAAAGATATAATTTGTCAGCTACATAAATACAGTTAATGTCTCCATAATCATAGCTTTGTGATTCAAAATATCTAATCTAAATAAGTTACAGCTATAAAAACTATGAAGCAACACAAAGTTTTATGTAGGATTAAAGTTAAATTAGGCCCAAGTGAAAAACATCCCCCTTGACAAGGGGTAGTCACACTATTCTGTAACCTCTTAACAGTCTCTGACTGTATACTCTGCCAGTATTGAAGAAACATCTGTTGACTATTAAAGCACATAAAATATAAACAGGAAAGATCTTTTCTGATTGAGTGGCTATAAAAACAGAGCAGAAATTATTAGAGTATGCACTCCTTATGCAAAATACTCAGCCTGTCTCTGTTAAATGATGTCACTGGATCAACAAAGTAGTTGCCAGAAAAGCTGGAGACAGGGGTGTGTTTTAGCAGGTTTCCTCTGAGGCAGGCCCCAAGGGCAGCACCTGAAGGAGGGTGGCTGGAGGGTGGGTGCAGGCCCTGGTGTAGGCCCTGCTCTCCCACACAAGGCCCTTGATCTCTCTGCTGCTTTGGGATCCCTACTCACTCTTACCTGCTCAGACACAGATCACCCTCTTCTCTGGAGAAGTGGTGTGTTGTCAGATCCCTGGCTCAGGCTAAAAATAGTCTTTTAAATATAGCAGTAATTATCAGGTTCATGTGACACGCAGTGCATTTACTTCAAGATGGGTACTTCTTCGCCTTTGGGCTACATGGAAATAGGAGACTAAATAAAATGGGATGTTTACTGTTCCAACAGCTATGGACCTTGCCTTTTATCTTCCCTGTACTATATGCTCTGTGTAAGAGGCTGAGAAAATTCAGAATCTGAATCATGAGCAGCTGCAAAAGAGATTGTTTTCATTAAGAGCTCTTCAGTTCATGTTTTAAAGCCAAGAGTGTCTGCGCCTAGTTGACTTCTGGTTTAAAGGCTTCAGTATCTGTTTTTGCATACTTTATTGGTATTAAAATAGATCTAATGCAGAAGTGAGGAATATATGATTACAACTTCACTTTGTTCCTATGAATTAATGTAAAATAAACACTCAGTATAGGAAAAATTATTTTGAATAGTGTGAGGCAAATACCCACAGCATGGGTAGAGTCTAAGCAAAAACTTTCTTTTAGTGGTGATCCTTTGTGAGCAGTGGCCTTGGAGTACGCACACGTGGCTGAATGAAGGTCATGGAGGAAGAGTTCATGAGGAGAGCCAAGTTCGTCATCATTATGGGATCTAACAAGCTTTCAGGACAGCATAAAGGCAAGCAATGTAATCATGGCTG
>NW_010189386.1:0-11700 GCF_000695765.1 Mesitornis unicolor | reverse complement strand
AGCAGTAATGATGCTGTGCACTGCACTGGCTGCAGTGGCAGAGAGGCCTGCTGAGCAGTCTGGCCAAAACGGGCTCATACGAAATGAAAGAAAATAAGCTACTGGGTTTCACTTTAGAAGCAACTCTTTCCATAATGGCTGTATCATAAAAGCATTTAAAAACCTTTTTAGATCTTGGTTATTGTGACAGTTCCAAAATTATTGCTGTTCATGATCAATAATCTACATTTTTAAATCATTTTTACTATCTATTTTTTAATGCAACATAGAAAATAACAGGAGATAGAGAACTGGTTATTAAGAAGAGACTGTGGTAGGTTGCTGTATGTACATCTGTAATAAGAAGGATACGATTTGAATCATGTAAGAGGAGATAGCTTAGCTTAATCCAATCTATTTAAGTCCCTTTCTGTTACAAGTTACATGTCACCTCTTAAGAAGTTCTGCATATTCTGTAGGAAGCTTGCCTTTGGTGCGATGACCATGGTATCCAAGAGGACCTCAGCAGCAGTCTGGAAAATGTTTGGCATCATCAGATAAGACATAAAATGGAGGATTGTGCTGGAAGAGATACAAAACTAGTGTGCAAAGGGCAGTTTCTCCACTCTTTGCACTGATACAAAGTCCCGTTTCCTTTATGTTTATCAAAATCTTCATTAGCAGTCTCCACCACCAAAAGAGAAGCTGAAGTCCATTGTGAATCCTATTGGGTCTGGCAGCAAGTGTAGCCAAGTTGTAGCTACATCACTTCCACTTGTTTTGCATCTAGAAGGTCATCTTCTTAATGAGAGTTAGAAGGATGCTGTTTAGTTTATTTAAGTGCGTCAGATTTTGTTGCCTAGCTATGCAAGAGAAGAATGGTTGTTGAAATTCACTTCATGGAAAACTTACAAGGTATGCTTTTTAAAGGAGTGTAAAATGGTACAACTGAGGCAGCACTCACATTTTGTAATCCAGATCCGAATTTTGCTCTGCGTATGAGCTCAAGTTCAGAATTTCCCTGAGTTTATGGCTATTAAACTAGATTTTAAAATTTTTAAAAGGAATAAAACTTTTTTTTTTGTAGGGTTATACTTTAAAACCCTTTGTTCCCATTTGAGAAAAAAAATTACAATAATTTTCAAAATGCCATGTGATCTTTCTTCCATTGCCAAGTGCTTAGGAAAAAAAAAGTGCTTATTAGACAGCGAGGTTAGGATATTGAGCTGATCCTGTAATGCTCCTTCAGTGGCACATAGTTTTTGTTCCAGGATAAAATTAACCCCGTTGCTTTTTCATGCAAGGGGAGGAATAATTACCATGCTTTGCTCTTTCTCATCAGCATGTTGGCCCACTGCCCTGGCTTTTTAGTACCAGGTGTTACAGGCAGCAGTAGCTTTGCTCTGTTTCCTGCTGCCTTATCCTTTGGCAACCAGTGTTTGCATGGTCACTTCACCTTGTGTGTTAATGACCCTGCTTTCTAAAATCCAGCTATCTTACTTCCACTGTGCTGTTGTGTGCTAATACAATACCATTAATCATTTTCACTTCTCCCACTACTTTGGTATTCACCAAATGTCTTGAAGTTTGCTTTATGTTGCTCTGTTTCCTTTGTACTGTTTCTCCTCTGATTCTTCAAGGACCCTTACACAAATATTAACAGACTGCTATCAAACGAGTTGCAATCAAATGGTGAGCTTATGCTTTGACCAAGAGAAATACAAATGTATTCTTTTCCCTAGTGAGGCAGCTTAAAATGTTCTTTTATCAAGTGAAGTGTTCTTGCTCTTGTTTAGTATTAATGCAGTGATAGTTTCTTTCCGCAGGTGGCTATCATTCATAAATGCAGAGGCATAAAATTTGATGTACTGATGCAGTGGAATACTGTGATGAGATATTGCACTAAATAAAGCAGTTCATTCACTGACCTCATAGAAAATAGCCAAGCAGTCCTCATTTGGGCTAGATCTGGTAGGTTCATACTGATGGAACTGGTACACAGCTTTTTAAAAAGGATTTAGTGCTTCAGTGAGTGTGCATGTGTGGCATAGTGCTGCTCATGCTCAATGTGAGCTGAAAGATGTTAGACTTGTTTTAATTGCTTAATGGGAAATGAGTTGACAGCCTCTCTTTTTGCATCTGTCAACTGGCTGGAAAGGAGGCATCAGGATGGTTTCAAATGCCAGCCAGCTAAAGAGATCCCCCTCTTTTCCCTGTGTAGAAGAGGTAGGAGATTGGCACATCTTACTGGGATTTCAGCGTCAGTCTTTGAAGGAAGGCTCTGTGGGTGTGAAGTTGAGCTCTGCTATTCTGACAAGGCTGTGCTGCCCTGGCACAGCTGATCAGAAAGGTTTCTTTTTGGTTTACAATGAGCACAGCTAAATGTTTTTGCTTGAGGAAACTGCAGCTTGTGGTGACCCTGTCCAGACAGAGCTACGTCTGGTTGTAAAATGGTGATTTATCATTTGAGTTATGGGGCTTTTTGGGAACGAGTGAAAATTGCAGTAGGATGTGGGGTGGAAAACCACAGTACAACCCACAGGAAAACAGTGGAGACAACACCTCAACACTCAGTCGAGGCCACACGATTCCTGTTTGTGTCAAATAAAGGGGCTGCAGAGGGTCAAGGTGTTCAGATGCATGGGTTCTGGCAGGCTGTTGACATTTGGTGCCAGCCCAGAGCTCCTCATTTCACCATTGCATTTCAGGCTGGTGCTAAGACATGTGTTCCTTTATTCTTCTTGGTCCTTCCAGCTTTCCCAACACCCCCAAAATACCAATGCCTTTGAAATAGTGTAAGCATAAAAATATTTTAACAGATTACTAGGAGGTACTGGTCTGGCATGCTACACTGTAAGGCTGCCAAAGCAAATGTTGAGAAAGACATGATTTTTTTTTTTTAAACAGGGTCTGAGAATGCTGGCTGTCTTCATTTTTTTTTCTTTTGCATGTTTTTAGTAAGCTTTCACTGCAGAAGTTCTGATATATTTCTTCTGACTTACTATGTGCTGCAGAAGTATATCAAAAGGCTCTGTTGTAGGGGGGAAAAAAAGTAACAAACCCAAATCATAATAGCTAGACATCTTTTATGGCTGTAGGCACTTGACAAAGCACAGACTTGATTCAGATCTCCATTCAGCACTGCTTCTTGCAATGTCCCATTCCTGACGTTTAGCCAAGCCACGCTCCCTCACCTAAGACATGTTACGAGTTAGGTGGTAATCGTGATCTGCTGCATAGCTGACTATGGGGTCCAAATTAGAAATCCAGTGATGACTATCACTGATTATCACCCTGAAGGAGTCATATTTATTTTTAATGGGTTGTCCTCTGCTCTTCTGCCAAGATGCCTTTTCACAGTCTGGCTCTTAGAATTCATGACCAGCAACCATCAGCCCGTTCTGTCCATGCTCTCACTGTGACTAATTCTGTCTGCCTGTGGCATCTTTATCCTATACAGGACAAGGGGAGGAGTCTTTCATTTTGTCTCACCAGGTCAGTGGAGGACCCTGGAGATCTGCTGCATCATTTTTGTGTTTGTCACTTACATTTCAGGCTGCCCAGAGAGGTTGTGGAGTCTCCTTCTCTGGAGACATTCAAAACCCATCTGGACACCTTCCTGTGTGACCTAGTTTAGGTGATCCTGCTCTGGCGGGAGGGTTGGACTGGATGATCTTTTGAGGTCCCTTCCAACTCCTGAGATTCTGTGATTCTGATTCTGTGATTTCCTGATCTGAACCAACAGTTCCCTGTCTGTGTCTGATCCTCCCCTTAGTATTAACTCCTCTGTAACTATTTCATACTTCCCAAGTTTGCACATTCCTTTCTATTTTAATACCTCAGTGCCTTATTTGTTCAGTGAAGTAGCTAATTAAAAAGTAGAAGTTCAATTAATTTTTTTTCCTTCTTTCCTTCCTGTATTTTTCTCCAGAACTTGGTTTGTGGTCTGGACCTCAACAAGGGGTAGCTTACTGCTGGCATTTGTTGGTGAGCAGGGAGGGGAAGGACCCAGAGCGGCTTTAAAGCTCCAGTGAGACATAGGAAATGGAGGGAAGGGAATACTCTCTGATACCTGTGAATGCATGCAAGGGAGAGAAACTGTGTATGTCAGACCACTGCACTGGGTTCAGATACAGTCACAATGTCAAGGCTGTGGGTATGAATTCCTTCTTGCTGAGGAGGTAGTGCTGGCCTCTGTGTGCTCAGAGTATGTCACTGAAAAACAGAATATAACAGGCCCATAACACCAGAACCAAGAGGTTTTTGGTTTCCTACGGTCTCCTGTTCTGTCCTGTTCTATAGTCAGCATGGATAAGAGCTTCTTACTCTATGGATTTTCTGATGTCTTTAACAGTACAAGTTTCCATTGTGTTGTTTCCCTTGCTTGTAGGGCTTATAGGATATTTCTCCTCTACTCAAGTGTGGTTTTGTTTTTTGTTTTTTGTTTTTTTTTAATGAAATCTGTAAGAATCTCAGAGAATCTCCTGTGCTGAAATCACTCTTTTAGGTTCTGAAGTTACTGGGGGCAGAGACAAGAAAAAGAAGCAAGAAGCTTAGAAGAAGAGAGAGACAAAAGCAAATACAACATCAGCCTCATTTCTATGGCAAGACAGGTTGTGAAGGGAAGAAAAAAAAAAAAAAAGCAGCTCTTGCCTCTTTTTGCCCCAAGTCTGCATCACTGTTAGAAAGAAATGTTTAAGTTTTTATACACTTGTTTCCTCTGTGGAGAATCAGCACTGAGCCTCTGTGGCTTTGAGGGGGTTGGCAGGAAATAGATTGCTTGTGCTGAAGCTCTGGAAGGCAGGGATTGAAACAAGAGGTGGCCTCCAGTGAGGGACTCCTTTTTTTTTTTTCTTTTTTTTTTTTACTTATCAGCAAGTAAAAGCATGTGCGCTGCAGCTGAGATAACCTTAAGTAGTATCTTCAGAGCCATTCATCTCTTAGCGCCCAGAGCTGAACCTGAACGGCAAACAGCAAACTCCAACTGTGACAGCAGAGAATGAGCGATATGGCCCGTGCTAGTACTGAAATGTTGGTTCAATAGCCACTCACAGCTGTGAGAGAGTGGCTGCATTGCCAAGAGATCCGGGGGATGGGAACGCCTTACCTAGAAGATATTATTGATTTATCACTCAATGGTTTTCCAAAGTTTATTTTGTTTCCCACTCGACTCCTTTTTCTTCCACCTAAAACATGTTTTTGCTTTCTTCGCTGGGAATTGAGGGAGTGTTGCTGGCAAAGACTCTTAATGGCAGTAGTTAAATCTCTCCAGGTGTCAGCATGGGTCTCAAACCATCACTGCTCAAATTATAAGAGGAACTTTTAGATATCTGAACTTGGCCTCTCATGCTGCTGTCAGCACTTGGCTAAGAGTTATTTTTTATTCTTAGCAAGTTCAGCTTACCAAGAATATGGTGGATGCCTCACTATCATGTGCTCTCCTGTCTTCTCTCTAGGGCATACTTCCTTAATGCTTAGAAGAAATTTTGGGAAAGGAGAAATGGTGTTTAGAGAATCCAGGAGAATGAGGGGAGAATAAATTATCTTCAATAAAACATGTTAGCAGTGAGAGAAATTATTATCCCTAGTCCTTTTAAGGGCAGAAAGGGACATGGCTTGTTTCATCCCTGTGTCTCTGCTGTGCCTGGGTAAATGCTGAAGTGGACCAGGAGAGCAGAGCACAGTGATTCCAAATGGGGAAGTGCATCTTTGTTTTGTTAGACACAGAGAGACTTCTGTTGCCTCTATCACCATTTCAGTGACACACTTCAGCGACTTCAGTAGATGTGTCCAGAGCTCAAGTCTTCTTCCCTCTGTTTTTAAGCAGTGGTTTATTGCTATGTGATTTTCTTTTTTTGGGGGGGAGGGGAAGGAGTTGGGTTTTGTTGTAGTTGTTTTAGTTCTGCATGTCTGCTGGTGGCACTGAGCTTGTTTCCATCCAGTTCTACTGGCAGGATTTTGCTGTTACACTGCCCCGTTCAACCAGCACTAGCGCTTCCCTGACTAATGCTGTAGTAAAAAATCTTTGGAGACAACTCAGACTACACAGCGTATTTGTCATCTTTTGCATGTATTGTTTTGTGGCACATAAAGTGCCAACAGGTGCCATTTAAAATGCTGCTCTCTCTGACAATGCTTTTTTAATAGCTGCAGAATGATCCCTGGTGCCCTCCCATAGCCAAGCCAGCTGTCTGTATGTATCCCAGGGCTGTGACTCAACCAGCAACTTTTAATTTAGAACCCCAAAACTGGTGTAAGTTCATGGAAGGGTAAAGCAGTGAGTGTAAGGGCAGTTATCAAGGGGCAAGGTTGGAGCATGGATTTTTTTTTTTTGTCAGTCAGTTCCTGAAGACCTGTTGTACCTTGGCCAATTTGTTGTTACAGCCTGAGATTGAGCATCCGGCCATGTTAACAGATGGACAGAAGGGCAGGCTGGAGGGAGACTGGCATCTCACAAGTTTCTGTTAGTGGATTGCAACCTGGGATCTTCAGACAGAAGTTAACACTTGCACCAACTAGCCTATGGCTAGTTATGAGCATGTTAAGAAAGGCTGAGACAGATATTTATTCTAATAGACAGATGTAATAAATCCTGACATACAGCCAAGCTACAGGAGGCTCTGAAACTGTATACCAAAAGATCTGGGGTTACTGAATTACTTCAGAGAATTTCTTAAATATGAATCTCTCCTACACACACTCCCTTCCTCCTTCAGTGCCTCCACTGGGATAAACTCAAAGGCAAGCAGCACTTAGAAGGCTGTTTTGTTGAGAATGACTTTTGTGAGACACATTTTAGTGAAATAAAATGCCAAGTTAATAAAAGTGTGAAGAAAATGCATCTACTGTGATTGAAAAAGCTGGGCTATGTTTTCTTTAAGTGCACTACAATCCAGAAAATTAGTTCTGCTCTGGAATAGATATTCCTGGCCATAATGAGATTTAGGATGGACTTTGAAGATGTTCAGGTTCCTCTTCTAGGTTTTCATCCTCCTATTCTTGTGTAAACCCTGTCACAACTCATATCCTGGAAGAGCTGTGTTATGTTTTCTTCAGCCCAGGTTACTTCACTCACACCCCATTATGGCAGTGGATTACAGGTCCCTCCAATAAACTCTTTGTCTCTCTTGGTATAAAAAGAGTCTTTGGGGAGGGAGGGGGATAGTGGTCTGTTCATTTGCATCAAAGGCCATTGCACTGTATTTGATGCAGCTCCTTGTGCTGTGAGTGGCACCAGAACTGTTTGGGTGATGATGTGTTTCTGGCAGAACCTGAGCTAACAAGAGAGCAAACATTTTTCTCAGTGATTGCAATTTGCCCCCTGTGAATCGATACTGAACTTCTTTGAGTCTGCTGAAAGATAGAGATGACATCTTCCCATGAGCTATCTATCTTAATTGGGCATTAACTCTGATGCCTAATTTTCTCTGGAATGTTTATTACTTAAATGAACTGTCCTGTAGGTTTGGAGGACTTTGACTAAGTTTTCATGCGGTATTAGAAAAGTAGCTGACTTTTTAAATGATGAAATCAGTCTTCTTACTGTCACTGCACTCACCTCTCTAGTGTTAATTAGCTATTTGTATGGTAGGAGCACTGTGGATGTTCCTGTGCTGTGGAGCGTTGTGCAGGCTGACCTGAATGAGCTGGCTCTGGAGTCAGGAGCAGGATGGGACAGTACTCACGTGGATGGTGCTCCACCTGGCACCTGCCCAGTTGAGTTTTAGGGCTGTGCCTTCTGCGTCATGTAGACATGTTCTCTGATCCCTCCTGCACAAGGAGCAGCAGCAAGAGATAGGATAGCTTATGTTTTGGAAATGTGAAGAGGTGGGCAGTGTTAAGCTAATTAAAGTAACAATTTGAGGCCCTTTGGGACCAAAGCTCTGGGCACCTTGCCCTGATTATTTGAAGCATCTGCGTAGTGGGAATGAGGAAACTGATTGGCTTGATCCTTGTTACCATTGCTTCTGTGGCTGTGCTATGCTGTGTGCTTCAGGTTATGGGTTGCCTGTATATGTGACACCAAGAAGCATTTAGTGCTTCCCAGCATGAGCTGCAATCTGTGCTCCACACTGCCCAGGTGCTTATTGGAAAAGAAATGGGATTAACTGCTTCTGCTCCCTGGCAGCACTTTAAGTGTGTAATCCTCAAGCAAGTTTCTTTGTGCCACAGCTGCTGGCAGTCTGCACAGTTTGCAGGCTGAACATGGGGATGCATCAGTCTTATGTTCCTCGTGTTTCTGTCCTGCGGGGCCAGAATGAATCCTGAAGGTACAGTCCTGACCAAGCCTTGCTGCAGATACGGGGCTGAAGTTCATGTCTTGTTGAGGTGTGTCCCCTGTGTTGTTTCCTGAGATTCATGCCTGGGTAAAGTGCCTGGATCTCCCTGGTAATTACTTGATATACACTTGTAAAAGAATGAAATCTTCAAACTGCTTTCTACTCCTCCATTTTTGCCTCTTAAAATGCTGCCTTTGTAACAGAGTAGTTTAATGACATTTTGAGGCCTTTACAAGTTCAGAAATCGAACTGCTAGAGGTGATCTTTTTTGCTTTGCTATTAAATAGGTTTAGCAGTGTTATGTCCCAGGCTCTGCTGAATAGCTGTGCTATGCAGTCGTTTCCTAGGTGAGAAGGTTCCAGCTGAACTTTCACAAGGGCATGGGGGCTGGGCGGGTCATGGTGGGGCTAAGCACACCAGATGAGTGTGGTCACTGCTCCTAGCCTGCATAAACCCTACCATCCTCTTTTTTCCAGGCTTCCTGGCATGCTTCTTGGGCATAGTGCTCTCTGTTCACTGTACATGCAAATAGATTCATGATACAGCTGCCTTGCTACCTCCCCAGCCCAGAGCAGATAGCAGTGTATGCCACAGCTCCTTTGGTGAGTATGCCAGCTCCTGAGTTCAGTGCAATGGGGAAACGGAGACAAAAAGAGGCTCTGGGAAGGTTCCCAACCCATGCAGTTTGTACCTGAGCTACTGCAGGAACTGTGCAGTTGTGCACAGAGCAAGAAAAAATACTGCCTCAGCCCTCCCTTTCACTGGGGAATAGTAACTGACATCAGACACAGGTTTTACAGGATCCAGATTCTCTTTAGTGTGGCTTCTTGTCTGAACTGCACAATTGGCTGTCTGCTGACAGCTTCTTTCTTCCTCACTTGCTGCTGTAGGCAAACAGTGGCCTCTCCATTTTTCCCCATGTCATTGCTCAACGTTTCATCACTTGTTCAAGTATTGGCCTCCTTCCCCCAGCCCCAACTCTTTTAAGCTCTGTGGTCTCCAAGTCAGGTATCTGAGACTTTGTTCTGCTTCTGTGGAAGTTTGATTCGTTCAGCTCCCTCCAGAGAAGTTAAGGAAAACCAGCTTTATCAGGGACATTGCTACTCTTTTGTTCCCTTCAGGTAGGATTGGGTCAGGTACTGGTCATCTTCAATGATCAGCCTGTTTTGAGACACATCTTCCACCACTCTTCCCCTTTCTCCAAAGTATGTGAAGTAGCAGATGGAACACAATAAAAGGTTTAAGAATAGAGGTGGTTCATAAAATCAAATTGAAATTCACAAGTTGTACGTAGGTAGATATCCCAAACTGTCTTTTGCACACATTAATTATGGGAAAAAATGGACATATTTATACATACAGTGTCTCTCCATGAGTAACAAATTTCCTTCATAATGAGCTTTTAATTAAGGTTGGTTATATTTCCAGGTATTACTGTTCTGATAAAGTTAATAGTAAAAATAAAATATATTTACAGTTGACTGATCTCAAGACAGATTTAAAAGGATACTTTTAATAATTTCATGTAATTGTTACCCTGTGGTATTCCCTGTGGTTTATGGAAAAAACTTATAGTCTTATTACCAATCGTTAGGAAAAAATGAAAATCCCATATGCTTAATATGTATTTTAGCTCAAGACCAAATCTTACAAAAATTACACCCCAGGAGAGCTGAATTATCATTTGAAATGTAATGCAAATGGAACAACCACAGTTAGAAGTGGAAGATACACAAACATGCTAAAAACAATGAAAACACATTGTAAATACGATCAGTTGTAATTCAAGTAGTAGTTGCAGAAAAAGAATTAGGCACAACGAATCAGAACAGTGCTAGGAGTAATTAATAACATGGACTATGACGACTTTTTTGGTAAGAAGTGCTTTCAAAAGCTCAAGATCTGGGGGAAGCCTGGAATGGTCTTTCAGATATTTCAGAGGCGGCTTGTGCCTGCAGTGCACAAGTGGGTTTGTGCTGTTAACAGAAGTTAAACTACTGATAGAATAAGGGGTATGTTTCCTGTACCTGCTTCAAGTGAGTTCCTACCGAGCATAAAGGGCAGCTGGCTGAGGAGGTGTGCCCTGCTGGGGCTGCTTTAGGTTTACTTCATTATGCTCTGTTGCACATAGCCCAAACTGTAGCTGGGAGGAAGACTAAATACCCTGAGCCATTTATTTTTCTATGCAAGGGAGCATTTATTTTGTTAGATGAGGAAAGGAGCAGAGTGGGAAGATTCACTCTTGCAGTTCTCCAAGACCTGCAGGTAATGCGTGATTTATGGGCAGTTCACAGGGCTGCAGTCGCCAAGTAGCAGTGCCTTGCTAGCAGTGGGATCCACTGAATGAATAAAAGAAGCAGTAGAAATCTTGCCTCTAAATGTTGTCTCTGATTGCATGCTAGAGCTCCATTCAGACCAAAAACTGATGATAATAGTGCAGGGAGCAGTCGTGACTGTGGAGGGAGATTGAGAGGGGAAATTGGACCAAAGTACCTTTCATTTTTCTGGAATCTGTAATTTTTCAGATAAATAGACTTTGCAGGTAAAAATGGCCACGGACTTAGAGAGCAATGGAAAATTAATTCCTGAGGGACTAGGAAAAAATACAGGTCTTTCTGCTTGGAATACTGATTTTAATGGCAAACTGTTGGATTAGTACACTACCATCATATGTTTCTGGTGCTAATCCAAAACTTCTGTGTATTTTGTATTATTAAGGGTTTATGGACCAAGTCTGAAGCTGGAATCATCAGACAGGTTCATTTTTAAGGCAGTCTATGGACATTAGAAGAAAATCTTTGGAAATTGTCCTCATCTCTCTCTGTGCACATCCCTGTGCCAGCCACTGAATGCAAACGCTGCTCTTCCTTCTCTCCAGTTCCGTGCTCTGCGTCTCCTTAGCACCCCTGGGCTCACCTTTCATGGTCTTCAGATCTCTCGCCGCTTTGGACCTCAGGAGCTTTCCTGGCTTCCCTTTGGAGCCTGGCTTTGGCTGAGTGCTCCTTTGTTCCTGCTTTGTTCCTGCCTTCCTTCTAACTAGAGTGACTGCCCTGGGGGAACCCACAGGGATCACCTCTCTGCTCTGCTGCTTCAAACTCCCCAGAAACACTCCGGGCCCCTTGAATTTGGAAAACATTAGGATAGGAAGGGTGAGAATTTTTTAATACAGCTCTGCAAAATGCTAATAAGCAGGTAATTTTTTTTCTTTGCAACTTACTCTTCACAAAGCTCAGCCAAAAATGTTTAGATTCTGAAGTGCTGTTGACCATGAGGATGTAGTGAAGAAGTAAATTCCTAGCCATTGTGGTGTTTGCAACTATGGATTTACATCTTGGAGATGGAGATTGTTCTTTTAGCATTTTTTGTATGCTTTAAAATGAACAATGAGAAAACTATCCTAACTACTGTTTGTGTCACAGAATCACACAGAATCACAGAACGT
>NW_010189385.1:24299-40029 GCF_000695765.1 Mesitornis unicolor | reverse complement strand
TATAACAAAAAGGAGGGGGCAGTAGGGGGAAGAAAAAGCAGAGGTGTCTGGAAGAAGTTTCTGAAAATTTCATAAATTTTCTTCCCTCTCCCTTCTTATTACTTACTTTCTCTCTCTCTCTCTCTCTCTCTCTCTCTCCACAAAGACAGACCAAAAAGGCAGTTCAAAAGGAACACCAGTCCTTTGCTGGCATTAGGCTTCACCCCTCTGCTGCAGAGCAGCCCAGGGAGCTCAGAGCTGGAACAGGTGACGGGAAGCCTGGAGACAGCAGATGTCCCATGCCCGCAACTACTTCAGCCTCAGGACTGACAGCCCGTACCCTGGGCTCCCTGAAGGATGATGCTGCCATCCAGGATTTGGATACAGCCAAATTTACAAGTACAAAAGGATATTTAAGACAGAAAATGAACGGGTAGTAATATTTTGTGAGAGACGCTAAATACTTGACAATTAACGCTGGCGGTACCTGGGTTGACTGCAGAACCTACCACACATGAACAAGTCCAGTGTAAAGCTCCCACTTCTTAGTCTTAGCAGGTGGTTTTTAAGGGGAGTGAAACAAGCAGTGTGGCACGGTAACTTTTCTCACCATGATTTCCTTCATACCTGCGTGCCATGAATAAAAATGTGAATGGAAAGTAAATGGCTCATTAATGAACATGCTTATGTTCGGGGCAGAACACTGAAGATTATCCAGCAATACGATCAGGTTTAAATACCCATGAGCATCTTGTCACCTCCAGTACAGAATGGCTTTGTGTGAGTGTCATGCTTTTTAATACATAAGGATTAATTTGCTAAGACATAAACAGGTACTGAGTGGTCTAAAAAGCCTTTGAAGAGAGGAGAGGATGCTGAGGAGCAGCACAGTTGCAAGACACTTCAGGTGTGAGCATGGAAGTGACTCTGAAGGATGAAACACAGTGAACACAACAAGACACATGCTGACGGAAGAGAAGCCCAGCAATTAACAGGATGTGATGTACAGCTGACTGATTTTAATGCATATTTAGTGCACTTTTCACAAGTGATTTATCTTGATTTTATATTAATCATCAATACATTCAGCTTGACCATTAAAGTATTATTTGGATTCCTCATCATGAAGGAGAATTTTTCTAAAGAAAAGCTATATTTACATATAATTCATCATTTTTAATTGGCAATAGCATTCCCACCTTTTTCAGATAGAATTAGTGGCAAACTGCAAGGAAAGGCTCCTCTTACATACCCTACCATCAGCTACAAATGCTCAGCAACACTGACTTCCCAACTGTTTTGCTAGCTACCTAACTACTAAGCACTCAGCTATTGAGAGTCAGTATGTGCTTACACATTAGCAAATGAAAACAATGTCTTGATTGAGTACAGTGGGCAGACTTCATAAGAAAAATAATTTAGCTGGAAGTTGAGAAAGAATTCATTGATACAAAACCTCCCTTCAAAGACAGTATCCATTAGCACTGTGTAAAATATCCTTGCTACCTTCCTGATGTCTCTGTATTCAGTTAACGGCCTGGATCAATGACTTGTAAGATGCTGAACTGTGCTAATGTGTCCTTCACTATACTTAAAAAAAAAAAATATCAGTAGCATTAGCACATGTGGCAAGTGCTAAAACTGCTCTAGGAAAAGACAGTGATCTTACTGTCTATGATTGTGAAAAAGAGAAGAATTACAGGAGTGCAGCTAAGTTCCTGAAATGATTTGCTTTAACAAAAAATTAAAAACATAACCAAAATGGGGGGAAAAAACAAGAAAGAAAATGAAAGCTAATACCACAGAAAAAAAATGAAAAAATCTGAATAAGTCAATTATACCGATGGTAAAATGGTCAATATTGTAACTGTAGTTAAATCACAACTGACACTTCATCTGGTCTAAACAAAAATTGAAAAGATGCTGTGAAGGAGACATGATCATTCTTTTTAGTCAAAGTGTTGTAGCCTTGCTGTATGTGTCTTACACCACGAATTCTGACAGACAAAGACTGTACAACACAGCATGGACGGAAATATCCCCACAGGGAGGGGAAAGGAGTCCTCCCCTTGCTCGTAGGAACACCACCAGGGCTGGCTGCCTTGCCAGGCAAGGGCTGGACAGACAAACCAGGGATAGAGAAGGGACGTCCCTACCTCCAAGCCTGCAAGATACCTGTTCCTGATGAATTCTGCAGTTTAAATGGCAAGAAAAAGTGACACTGTGTGCTAGTGAGCATGCAAGAGGTTGATTTCTGGATTGAGCAGGCTCAAGTTTTCATGGCATTTTTCCCCATTAGAGAATAAATGCGCTCAAAGCTCTAGCATTGCGTATCAGCATGAGTATGCTGATAATTTTCTGGGTACTCTGTTATTTCAAACACTGCTTCTGGAACCACTTACAGCTGAGGTAATTCAGATGCCAATAAAACTACACCTATTCAGGCCAGCTGAAGAGCTAGTCCCATAAACAACATCAAGCTAGATTACAGCTTGCAGTGAATTATGTGTTCAGTGGATATATTTAAAACATTGAGAATAAAATGGTGATCTTTTTCCAATAATTAAAATTATGTAAAGGATATTTTTGCTGCCATCATTTGCGCTTGTTCCTGGAACAAGTAGACAGATAGTGCTTGATCCTCCATTAAGGAGCAAAACAAGAGACTAGACAGCTTTTCATGTTTTCATGCAGTAGCACAGGAGTTTTGAGCACTTTTTTAATATTAAAAATTATTCAGTTTAATGTGCAAGATATCCCTACCCACCAAGTAATTTAGCCCAGAGAGACTGCCAATAGCTTCTAATGCATATAACTATTAGCAACTGTACAGAACTGAAAGATAAAAGGTCATTTTACTCTTTAGGAGGTATGTTGTGGTTTATTAATAATGTCACAGGTAAGCAAGTTCAGGCAATGCCACTCTTTACTAATAATCAAACATCTCCAGTTTACAGAGTTGCAAACAAATATTCCAGGGGCATGTTATTTTAAACATGTTTATACTGTAAAACACAAGTGATTTACCAGTGTCTTCAACGCTGCCTTGCAGTAACTTTAAACGTGAGCTAATTAAAGTCTTTCCTAAATGAAGTGTTGATGAATTTATCTCAACATGGTTTTACATTTAGCAGATGATGTTAATAGATGCTCATATTCAGAAGTGAACAAATTTGTTACTTCTAGAAAAAATAAAAAAAAATATTTAAAATGGAGGAAAAGGTGAAGCAGGAAAATAACTTTCCTGTTTGAAAATAGTTATTTCCAGATGGGAAAAGGCAAACAGATATGTCTGTACGCAAATTTTTAAAAGGCTTTCAGAGGAGATTGAGGTTCAGGTTAAACACAGCTGAAAAAAAGGGTCCCTATTTTCAGATAAATACTTCTTATTTTTTCCTTGTATGAATCACCAGAACCATGGCCTGTCAAACTGGCCTTTAGTTTTGAGAAACTAACCTTCACATTTATAATTTCCATGCTGTAACGTGAGCCTCTCCTGATTCTCACTGCTTGAAGAGTACCGCAGCTCCTGTTGTGATTACTATGGTGCAATGGCAGCAATTAAATGAGTAACCATATACATCCTATAACATGAACATTTTAACTTTAAAACTATTTGCAGCTCAGGAGTATTAAGCAAATATGAATGACAGAGCGACAGGAAAAGGAATGGAACACAGACTGAAGTGAAAAATGGCTGAGAAGGGGCTTTTCAAGACTTGAGGTTTTCAAATTGTTAGGTTTTTTGGTTTTGGTGTGTGGTGGGTTTTGGTTTTGTTTGGGTTATTTTTTTGTTTGCTTGTTTGTTTTTTTTGGTTTGTTTTTTTAATTTCAGACAACCTAGTAGTAACCCATGCTTGATAGAGAAAGGCTTCACTGCTCTTGTACATGGCAAAACGCATTTTACCATACTTCAAGACCAAAACTGATTTCTTTCATGTCATATAATCAGAATGAAGAAAGAAAAAAGAAATGAGAAGTTATTTTATGTGTAACACATACATGACATACATACCAGCACTGGTACTTCCACCGGCAAGAGTGACATTTCAGATTGGAGAGACAGTAGAGTTCTTGCATCTACTTCAAATACGGATGGTCAAATTAAACTCCCAACTTCCAGCTACCATGCTTCCATCTCAAATAGCAGCCATAGCAATCCCATGGTAAACTTTTCCAATAGTCAGCCAGCTATCTCCTTACTACACAATGCACAGTGTCACCCTGGAAATAGGCTTGCCAACTTCACCTTCTAGGCAGGCCTTTACTTGTTAGGCAACTCATACTAGAATGTTCCTTTATCTCCTGCTCAGGATAGTGTTCCTTTATCAGGGTTATCTCTTCATCCACTCTTTGGTAACATACTCAGATAGTTTAAATTAATTTTTGGATATGTATTTTCTATGTAGGCAAGATATATCCTGAACACTGTTTTTAGTTGGCTGACCAGCAGGTCCAAGGAGGTGATTATCCCCCTGTACTTGGCACTGGTGAGGCCGCACTTCAAGTACTGTGTTCAGTTCTGGGCCCCTCACTTTAAGAAGGATGTTGAGATTCTGGAGCGTGTTCAGAGAAGAGCCACAAGGATGGTGAGGGGCCTGGAGAACAAGCCTTATGAGGAGCGACTAAGGGAACTGGGGTTGTTTAGCCTGGAGAAGAGAAGGCTGAGGGGAGACCTCATCACCACCTACAACTATCTAAAGGGAGGCTGTAGAGAGGTGGGTGCTAGTCTTTTCTCCCAAGTGATGGAGGATAGAACAAGGGGAAACGGCACCAAGCTGTGCCAAGGGAGGTTCAGGTTAGAGATAAGGAGGAAGTTCTTTACTGAGAGGGTTGTCAGAAGCTGGAACAGGCTGCCCAGGGAGGTGGTGGAGTCACCATCCCTGGATGTATTTAAAGAGCAGGTAGATGAGGTATTTAAGGATATGGTTTAGGGGGTAGACAGGAACGGTTGGACATGATGATCTCAGAGGTCTTTTCCAATGAAGCAATTCTGTGATTCTGTGTAGTTAGCATTTTTTTCTATTTTTAACAAAAATTCATTCACCTACCATTGCATTTACTGTAATTCGTTGTAGAGTTTGTTGCCATCACAAAATCAACAGCAACAACTCATCTACAGCAGGTGGGGAATGCCAGATTGCCAAATGTAATGAATGTCTGATTACATGTAACTGTGGATGAGAAAAAGGATATTGTACTCTCTCTCAGTTTAACTTCACGTTTTCACAAATTTCTGCATTACATTTCAAGATATGCATAGATTTTCTGAAGAAAAGCTTTTTTTTTCCTGTCCTCTGAAATATATCTTTGCTACTGCTTAGTAAAAAATAACAGGCCCCCCTGCAGAATTGCTGAGTCATGAATTTCTAAAGGGATTATTTGATAGAGGGTTTTTTTGAGATTTAGTAAATCTGTAAATGACACTAATCTGTGAGCTGTATGGTTTCCTTGTTATTTTAACTGCAGGACATGAGGTCTAGCTTTATGGAAAATACACATGGTATCTCACAGCCTCACACACTGGAGCCAGTGAGTGACATTAGATTGGACCTATATTGAAGTTGCAATTCTGCTTTATGCTTTGCAAAACTGAGGCAATAAAGCACTAAAGAAGTGTACTTAGAAAAGCTCAATGAAGAGCAAATCTCTCTCAAAATTCAGCTCTGTGTATAAACATCAGTATTTAAAGCTAAACATTTCCAAAACTAATTTAACCTACTTTTTAAGTAGTTCATTTCCTTGGTACAATTTGATTAGGTCTTAAATGCACTGCAAAATCTGTGCATGACTTTTTTTTAATATTTGTGTAATCTTTACCAGAAAAAGCATACTTAAGAATAGTTTCCTGTAGCTAATCAAATACTAAGTACAAAGTAGGTTGATAAGAGAAGCTGGTCAGCATTCCATAATGAAAAATCCTACTGCAGTGTACTTTTAAAAAAAAATTATTATTATTAATTTTTTTTTAGCAGCATCAACATGTCTGACAGCAGCACAGGTATTTAGGCCCTTGCAAGAGGATTTTCAGTATTCACAGTATAACATCTGTAAATTGTCCAGCATAACATATTGTTCTGGTGTTTCAATTTTTTTTTACAGGCAGAAAGGAGGGTTTAGCCTATTTAAGACTGAGGAAGAGAATTACTGTTAAGGTAGGAAAGGAAAAAAGTTACTCAGAAAATCTGAACAATTTCATATCTCTCCTTCTCTTCAATTGTAACTGCATTTCAGTGCCTTTAGCCCATAGTAAAACACTTTCAGTAAGAGTGTGAGTAGACATGGGTAACAAAACAGGAGGGGGAATGCTATAAGAATTTTAACTTCTGAGTGAAACATGTAAAATATTACTCTTTCTTGTCGGTATAACAAAGAAACTATGCAACATGGAAGGAAAAATTACTTTTTGTATCTAGCAACTATAGTATTAAAAATATTTCTTGTTCATCAGGTGGGGAGCAAGGCTTACCTAGCTAGGTGCCTGCCACATACAGCATCTTCAGCCATAAAACCAAAACTCCATACGTTTTTTACATTCCATTCTCAGTGCCTTGGTGATTTGGAGAGGCAATTAGGTTGCACTTCTGTTATTCCAAGTAAGGGAATCAATACTAATTCACTTAGCTTCATTTTATAAGTGGCTAAAGAGATGTAACATCAACATCCAAAGAGGGAGAACATTTCCTGCATGTGTAAGAACACTAATAAGAATTGGCTCAAGGTAACCACCCAGCAAGATCTGTTTGCAAAAGCAAATTAACTATTAATCAGGTGCTTGCTCATTTTAAAGTGTTTGACAATTTTAAAATAAAGGGAAAATATAGCCTAGGGACCAATATCAAACCCAAACCCTACTGAAGTCATGTGAGAAAATAAGAGTATATAGCATAGATTTTGTAATCTGAAACAGATAGCAAAGAGAAATATATTCAAAACAAAACCTTCTTCAACTCTGAAGAAGTTTAAATCCACTTTGCAAATTGGGCTCTTCTCTATTCAACACTTAAACACTGGGCTCGGATATAGCGCTACAGAATAAGCATATTACAGAGAGAAAACAATGGAGGAAAATTCCTGTGACAATAGCATGCGAGTTTGACTTCAACCCACTTTACATACAGACAAGTGACATATCAGTTGATTTGTGAAATACACTTGACAGGCTACATATTTCAGATCAAAGGGCCATGGCTGGATGCAATAACACTCTGTATTTGCAGGAATATGCACTGTACTACCTTGGTTTCATCTCTGAAGATCTCCGAGGGCTAAGCACGTAATACTGAACAGCCTTTCCTGGAAACTCTGTAACTGGTACAAGAGTCACTGAGAGACAACCTGAACCCACAGGAGAAGGTAACAACCTTCATGCCCAGTCTCTGAGTTAGGAATGACTTTATTTCTAAATCCATCAGAAATCCACTAGACTGCTTTTCTATAGAGCAAATTCTTTTAGCATGTATATCCTCTAAAAGCAAACTCCTCTACTGCTGCAGCAAGCAAGGCCAGCATTTGGTCCCAAAAGAACTGCAGACAAATTCAAGCCATGATTTTCAGGCTATTTTGCTTAGCATTGAGCAACACCCTTGGTTGCAGTAATGTCCATTCTTACCCCTCCTCTAAAGCTGTTTTACAATATTCTTTCTTCAAACCACATCACTTCCAGTTTTGTCAGGTACTGAGTCTTTTATACAGAGGTTTCAGTTGGCTTAATCTGTTGAGTTCCCCAGGATAAGAAATCAATAACCATTTAATATTTAAGCAGCTTACAAGCAACAATGGAGCTCTACTTGTGGCAGCAGTGTTCCAACTACAGAGGATTTCTAAAAATCAAAATACCAGAACTAGCAAGGTATTAGCACGTATTATGCTTATCTCTATTTGAGGACCAAGTATCTCTCTTACAGCATAAATACGGTTAATGATGCTTTCCCATGTTTACTTTTTTCCCCACTGAGTGCGTTCTATTTTGGTCTGGATGAGGTAAATCTGATTTGGGGCAGATCACCAACAATATGGCTGGAAGAGAGAGACTTCAAGCAAAGCCTCAGTGGGAAGTGCTTCAATTACCTCTTCCAGTAAAGCAGGTATTTTTGATCAATTAATCCCCAGCAGGTGATCCATATCTGTTTTGTTCTCTCAGTACGCATTTTGCTGTGGGTCTGCTCCTGAGAATATCTTTCATGACTCTGCTGAAACAAAGCACTTAAGAAGAGAGTTTATGTGCCAGCTAAGTGCAGCAAGATGTTATGGATAGGTTGGGAGTTCAGCACTAAGAAACCACATACTACACAATAATATAATCTATATACAGAGAGAGAGAGACTATATACAACATGCATTCACGAACAGATATATCCTTTGGTCTTGGAGGTATCACTAGCGGAAAAGACAGCTCAAAGTGCAGGTTAGACAGGCAAAAGAGCTCAAGCAAACCTGACCCCAACTTCAAGGCCTTCTGCAACATCTATGTACAGGCATTGAAACATAGTGATATGAACAAGAGGTTTCCAAACACATTTTCACTTCCAGTTAGTAGCTGAGAAGTAATCCCTATAGGAACAGGTTAAATAAGTATAAATATATATGTAATTCCTGTCTGAAATCTTTAAGATCAGGGACAAATTTGGCAGAACAGATATCCTTTCACAGTGATGAAGGAAGGCTTAAAAGCAAAATAATCCCTATTCATTTGTAAGCAGTGTGAATACTGTAACTGTGAACACATTCTTAAGTTTTAAGGGAAATCAATATATTATTTATGCCAAGCCTTTAAGAAGAGGTAAGACCTGAAGACCTGAAACGAGGATTGTCTGGAGATAAAGAGCATGGGGCCTTGTGATCCTCAGCTTGCCTTTTTATCCTGAGAAAGTGTACTTATTTGCTGCAGACAGTTGGCTGCTCCATGAACATCACTAATCTGTTGACTGTGTGAATTATCAGTGATGTCTGAGTTTGCAAGCAATGCTGCTTCCCTGAAAACCCTCATTACAAATGATTTTTGTAATCTACTGGTGCAATGAAGATACTGCTCAACACAATGTACTAATCAATTGGCATTGTCCTTTCCTGGGTAATAATTTTGTTTATTTTCCTGTAGTCTCCTCATGGCAAAAAAACAATTGAATTGAGACTAAAGAAAACAGTCAACTACAATTCCTTGATGATATCTGCATGCCTCTCCAGTTTGCTTTTTCTGTAATTTCTTGCTACCTAGCTACTTGGGAACGAGCTACTCGGAGCATGCTCTCCAAGACGTACTCTGGTTGATATTTGCCTATGAAAAAAAGAATTGTTATGAACTCTTGGTTTTTTAAATTGCTTGATGACTTTGTGCAAGTATTTGTAAGCTTTAAGTAGCTCCAGAATGAATTATGTTACTCATGATCTGCAGCACACTGGGCACTCCCTACTGATTCTGCAACAGGATGGATTTTCCCAGTTGTAAAAGCAATCGCAGTGATTCCTCTGTGACTCTGAGGCCGTGGGATGGTCATTCAAGGCAGGTGAAATGGCAGCTTTATTTAGCATTTACAGGAGTTGAATAAGAGGTAAGTATCAGCAGTCTTTTATATGAGCAAATACCCAGTGACAAATAGTTCCTGGTAGTATCCAGCCTCTAACATAACATTTGTCAAGGGAGCAAAGTCTGGCTGTTCGTCTTTAACCTGGTATCAATCAATAGAACAGCAGCTAATCACATGCATTACTGAAAAATGCTGGGGAACAAAACTAGGAGTCAGAGAAACCTAATAGCTAAGATGCCTGCTCCGGAATGAGAGGTCTTCTGCTTCTGTGCATGCTAGCCTCTGATGGGAATAAGAATGCTGTATGCAAAGCCCTCAGCAGCGTCCAAGAAGGAAAGCCTTGTGTGCAGCCGTTTGGCGTCTCCAATTTCCAGCTATCCCAGATGTAGAAAACAGAGATCCAAACCCAATTTTATGTTTCTTGCAGAGCAGCCAAAGTCACAATAAAAAGAGATTATATGAGAAATACCAATAAAAAAATAATTTCCCTGATAACATTGCCTGCTGTCACTCAGGATCTAAGGGGTGTTACTTAGAAGTGTGTGTCTGCAAATGACATTTCTACTGGCAGGAGACAGGGGGCTGACTGCTACTCATGCTGTGTCTAAGCAGGGGTGAGGATCTGAGCCCTAATGAGTAATCCAGGGTATGCTAAGCATCTGCCTTTGCTGCTGAACTATGTAGGCTGCTAGCTCTCAAGACTACACATAAAGAGAGTAAAGCCTTAGATTTTTATATTTTTTTTTTAAAGGGACACTATAGCAGCTGACTGTATATCTCTGCTCTGGACATATTTGTGTCTCTAAGCATTTAGTACCTGTACTCATGGTATTATCAGCAGAAATAATTTCCTATAGGCAACTGCTGACTCAAGAGGCACAGGTGAAAGATATTTGCAAGCAGGATGATCTATGCTACTTTTTTTTTTTCAAATTTAGAGCACAACTTACACAAATAAACCTTCTCCAGTTGCTGGGGTATTATAAAGATGTCTAAGAACAGCTTGGGGAGCGCATTTCTGAGCTAACACTTGGATCTCTGCAACCTACAGCATTAAGACACCGACCTGCAATTTATGAGTAATGGATGCATTATGTTAAGGATAGGTAGTCTCAGGGCTGAATCATTTGAGATTCACACTGCATGGTATTTTTAGTCAGCGTTCTTAACTTCAGAGACTCACTAGTAGAGTTTTCCAAGAGAAAATATGTTACCATCATGTTTATTGGTCAATTACTGCTAATGAAAACAAATAACTTGCTTACTTAAACTAATAACAAACCTTGTGCTAAGAAACAAAAATTAAGTTAAGCAAGCACAACTCATTTCTTCACCATTTCCCCACTGGCAAAATAATTAAATTACATTTTGCAATTTTTACGTATGCTTAGCATAAATTATTGATTTTATTATAATATAATTATTGAACCATCTACAATTTTTCAGGAATTGCAAAAGCTTTCACAACTCGAGATTCTCACCACACCTATTTTAAAAGCAGATGAACATATGAAAATGGTTTTACTTGAAACTTCCTTTGTGAACTGTTTTATCTGAAGCTTCCTTCATACCCCCACTATCTACAGAAGCATTCTGCAGATGTTTTCTTTTACACAGTTTTTGCCAGTTTTGTCAGGAACAAAATGACAACGAGGAATGCAAAGCTATCTCAGCACAGTGGACAACTTTATTTCATTTTTATCTGTCTGTAACAGCCTTTCCAGAGGAACATGAAAGAGGAGATTTTTAACAGAGAACTTCCATTTTGGAAGTTACTTTTTTCCTGTTACCATTAAAAGACTTGATGACCAGACCCATATCTTCTGAAATTCTATCCTTATTTCCTTTAATCTACTTTTTTTTCAGATTTTTCTGAGATCTTTCAGATTTCTTCCTAAACTTTTCTCTTCAATGCCCACATGGAACTTAAAATGCTTTTTATACTGTAACAACTCTCTTCAGAAGTTTCTGGGTCCTTAGAAAAGAACAAAGCTGTGTTCACACAGGTTTACATAAACTCCTGAGTTTAAAGTTGTCCACTGTGCTGAGGTAGCTTTGCATTCCTCATTGTCACTTTGTTCCTGACAAAACACCTGAGCTCCGCACTCTTCAACAGGTGTGAGTTGATTCAATGCTAAAAGAATGTTACAGCTGCATACATTTAACCTCCCTTTTCTTATCTTCTTCCTCCTTCTCCTCAAATGATTTAATAATTTAGATGACCCAGCAGCTAACTCCAGCTCTATTCTTGTAATCAAACTTTAAATCAGAGCCTGTGACCGTTTGCACTTGGGTTAGGTTTACTGCTGTTTGGATTTGTATTGTTGTATTTAGCTTTTCCAAAATAACTGTGTTGTTTTATGTTTTTGACATAACACAGACACCGAGATGTCTTTTTTCATCATCTCTCAAGTATGTCAACTAATCAGCATTTCTATGTCATGGTTACAGTCTCCTAGCAACAAAACTTTATCTTAAACTGACCCTTGTTATTTTGGAGACCCTGTGCCCAGAGCATGTTACATCTCTTCTTTTTCTCAAACACACTTAGTACTTTTCCTTGTTCTCATTTTCATTACCTGTCAGGTTTATGCTCGTCATCTTGCCTGAAATAATGTATCAGGAATATGCTAACATTTAGACTCACACTACTTCTACTTTTGGTTGTTCCCTTGCAAATGATCCATGAGTCTGTCACTTAGCAAATCCTTTCCTTAAAGAAAAAAAAAACCAAACAAAACCAAAAAATGGCTTTGAAGGCTCAACTGCACTTCTCTGAGTGCCTCACAAAGAGCACTCACATGTCTCAGCTGTCCCAAACTTATAGGCCCATTGGAAGAGGCTTATGAACTGCGATAACTGGAGTATTGGTTTCCTCAGGATGAGGGGTCCTTTGCTCCTCAGGAACTTGCAACCTTTCCCGCTTCCAACAACAAAAGGGGAGAGAAACACCCAAAGGAGAACCTGACTGCACAAGGAAACAGCATCAGCCAAAAGCTGCGTTGGGGGCACACTAGACAGGATTCACAAAAACGTCTGTACGCACACTCACAGCCCCTGTCCAAGTTGCAAGTGAATGACCAACACAGCTAAAACTCTCTTCTGGTTAAGTTAATGGTCCTTCTGAGCCACCCTGACAGTCAAGTCAAACACTTAAGAACTAGCAGAGGTGCAGAGACATAGAAATGGTTATGTAGGGGAGTCTGGTTCCAGCAGACTTCAGTGAATAAGGCATACGTACGGCTTGATACTGGATCACAACATCTATGTGATTTTAATGATAAACTTGGAAAGTTTTAGAGCATCCTGTCAAGAGATCTCTCAGGCCTTCTGGTCCCTTCACCTCCTTTTTTTCCAGCTGGGCAAAAAGAAAGGCAGATCCACCTGGTTTACATCCAGTGAGAAAAATCAGATGCTGATGAGATGGAGAGGCTTTGTAATCCATAAAAATGAAAACTTTATCACGCTGACAGCTTCACAGAGGATACCTGCACCTCATGATAAGTCAGAGCAGCCTACTTCACTTGATCATTTGTAGCCCTGATTGCCAGGACTTCAGATCTTGTCAGTGTAGTCACAAGTAGAGACTAGCTTTGACCCACCACTCTCACAGTCCAGGGTATATAACACGCACAAGCTCTTTGATTGGGGTGTGTGTTTGAAATGACCATTAGCTTCAGCTGGATGCTATACACACACATGTTTAGGCTTATAGATGTTTCCTGAGCCCTGCTTCTTTACACTCTCATGCAAAAAAGAATAAGATGTTGTTTGTGTAAAGCTAGACAGATAAAGTGAAAAGACTTGTACAGTACCAGCAAAGTGGCTTAGGTAGTCATGACAACCACATCGGCGCTTATAAAAGTTCCCTTCTTCATAATCTTTTTTTGCAGTTTAGATAACACACAATGCTAGCTGTAAAAATGAATATCTGATCTACAGCAATAAAATGAAAAGTGAACGGTCCGTAACATCCAAAATAGTGGGAACTGAAACACTGACAACTGTTTGGTGGCATTAACAACAATAGTTTTTTCCACTTTCTGCAAGGGCTCCTCAGTGTGTCAAGGCTTAAGGGAGACGAACAGCCTTACCACAGATTTTGGGGTGAGAAAGGAAGGAGGGAGAGGTTTAACACTGCTTTTAAGGGAAGATGATCAGACAATACATACTTATAAACATATTATAAATGTATTAAAATTCTCATGTACTTATTATTTCCTTCAGCACCTGATACCAGAAGGGCTCTGCTTTTCCAGTCTCAACACAAGGGACACCTTCTACATGATTTGAGTGTTCCCAAAACCATCCTTACTTTAGCAAGAATTGACACCCACATTTTTCTTTCAATCTTGTATGCTCATTACTTTTTAACTTGGTTTTTCATGTGGAAATCCCTCTCAGTCTTATCATTCACAGGTGGAAACCAGAGCACACCAGAAATAAATACCCCTCTCTACCCCAGAGAGGAGTTAATGGATGTAGTTCCAGCAAAATGGAGTGTCTGCTGTCAATAAGACAAATCACCATCTTCCTAATCGGGTGATAAACTCAAGAAAATTGCAAAGCTTTATATACCCTAGTATGCCAAGGAGTCATATATTGCTTCGAAGGCAAAAACAAAAGTTTGGCATCTGGACTCTAATAACTGAATTTACTTCCATGCGCTATTATTACAGTTAAGAAGTATCATTTACTGAGGAAAAAAAATAAGACTTTTATAATAAAATATCTATAAGTCATCCTGTTTATTTTCTCTTCTTTCAGCTAACAAGATTAATTCACTGACATCCGTAAGAATTCCCAAATTTTATATGATACTGAACTTACAAGGTCTCCATCACCAGTCTTGGGGAAAGAGCTCCATCTTCTGGGAAACAGCCCTCCAGTGGTCAGGGAGGGTTCAGATGGATCATCGTTGGCTCTTCTCCAGGATCACACTGCGAATTATCAGGATTTTATCAGAGATGTTTGTTGGTGCAGGATAACTCATCTTAGAAATCAATCTCCTGTGAGCTGGATTGTAGATGGCAGGACTGTTAATGCAAAGAAGAAGGGCTGAGTAAATACAGACGTACAAGGTAATCCACTGCAATAAAAGCATCTCAAAAAAAATAAATATCAGTGGACACAGCAAAAGGAACATTTTACCTAGAAGCTCAATGTTGAGGCAGCCGAGTAACCCAAATCTGTGATCAAGCTGGTTTAGAATACAAACATCATCCTCAGGATGATCTCTATCACAGGCAAGTTCCATAGCTCGTGACAGAAATGATGAGGAATTACTGAAATGGCTCTAACTCTCCAAAATTAGTGATACCAAGTATAAAAATATTTACTAATTCAATACAGCATAGCAAATACCTGAGAAGACACTTTCTCCAACAGGTAGAGACTGGAAGGAAGTTAGCTACTAGTTCTACATACTGGAAAAAAAGCTGTCCCATGATTTGGGGTACCATATTTAACAACATAGATAAATGGCAGTTTTGGATGGAAGCTTTGCATTTCTTTTCAACTCAAAAGCATCCACATAGTATATTTTCTTGTTCTCGTTATTCACCAATGCTGTGCTATAGAAAGGCTGTGCTCATGTTCCATACGTTAAGTAGAAATCAGTGACTTAAAAGTTGTGTTACTTCATCAGATGAGATTCTGCTTCAGCCATGTAAAATCTGACTAAAGTCAAATAAGCAAATAAATAGCCAAACCATCTTCCTATGAACATAAACACCAAATTGCTGAGAATTTGCTGTTTATTACATAAAATATAGTTACTCTTGGTGTTAGAGACTCAGACATTTTCATGTAACTTTCAACAAAACTGGGATAACTAGCTTCATCTTTAGATCCCTGTCTACTCACTCATTAGAAAGAAGATCTTAAAATACCTTCAAGAGTAAATGATCTTATTAAACGTTTCCACCTTTTTTTTGTTAAAATAAAATAATAAATAATGTCACTGTATTAGTTCCAGGCCCGAGTTCCCTGGTTGATCCCAGGGAGCTGGGCATCATGCTCCTTGACCTACCTGAGGGTAGGGGACTCCTACCAGGCAACAAATGAGGACAATCATTCTTAGAGGATGCTCATGATAAAAACCTGTCTGCACCACCAGCTCGTATCATTTAGAGGTGGGAGTTCCTTAAGGACACCAGTAAGAAAACACTTACTTACCATTACTTCTGTGGTTGTTTTGGTGGGGATTTGTGGCTTGGGGGGTG
>NW_010189385.1:15238-24268 GCF_000695765.1 Mesitornis unicolor | reverse complement strand
GGGGGGGGAGGGGTGCATGTTTTGGGTATTTTTAGCAGTTTAGTGATACTGACTTCAAGGCTTTGACGTGTAGTTTCACTTTTAGCACATTGATTTACCTCATGGTGAAAAAAGCCTCAAGTTGCTTGTACATCAAAGAACCTATTTGAAGATGTTAGCTTTTTTTTTTCTGATTGCAAAATGTCTGTGAGCAGAACATAATGTCACCAGATTGATTTAATTGCAGGTGATATTTCATGATTTTTCTTTTTCTGCTACGTGAATTGAATGAATTGTGTTGATCTCCTAAATCACATAGAATATTTTCTCTCAGTTGAAGCCAGAAGACAAATACTTCAAGAGCAACCATAAATCCCAGTTGGACTGAGACAGTTATAAAGAGAGGTTCTGCGATACATGTTGTCTAAAGTTCCTACTCAAAGAAACAAATGAACAATAGAGCACCTTTACTCTACAAAGGAGTTTTCAAGTCTTCATAATATGCTTTCACTCTTTTTTTCATCCCTCTCCTTGTCTGCCCCTCCAGCTTACAGACTGAATCAGTGTTAGAGATTTATGTTTAGTTTAAATGTTTTCTCTCCTAGCTCCTACTCAAAAATGATTCTCATTTTTTGCTGAATTTGTTACAACAGGTCTAACTTCTGTGGCAGCTGGCACCAGCTGTAACACCTGCAAATCTCAGGCAGATTCTGCCTTTCTCCAAGAGCTTTCCAACTTCTATTTTACCACACCAACCACACTGTCCATAAAGTCTAACAGAGCCTAATTTATTAAATTGCCATTTTCCCTCCCAACATTTCTTTACCCAAGGGCTTCAAAACGAGGGAGAGGAAAAGTGGGATCTACTTAGGTGCCTGCACAGACTTCTCTCCTCCTTTCTCCTCCTGATAATTGGTCTCAATGACTGATCAGGAAGAATATGGGAGCTGCTCTCTCTGTCCAGAGCTAGAGCAAGGAGTAAGAGGGCATCGAATATCTGCCAGCCCCCTTGGGCAATTGCAGCCCAGTGTGAAAAGCTGCTGGCTTGTTGGTGTTGAGATACCTGCCAAGTTGTGAGAAATTGCCCTGGAGAGGAAAGGGAGGACAAGGGGAAGGATAAGAGAAGGAACACCCAGACAGTACACGCTGCAAGTGCCAAAGAGGCTCCCTTCAGCACTGCCTGCGCTGGCTGAGATGTCGCCTCCCTCTGTGAAGTGTCAGGAGCCTCCTGTTCCTCAGCAACACCGAGGTGCAGCCACCTCTGCTCCAGAGATAGTCTCCCAGTACTTGCAACAGACGTGTTTCACCCAGTGCCCTCCCTGCCCACCACCCCAGCCTTACCTGGGAGGCAAAACACCACCCTCGTGTGGCATTTGTTACAAAATCAAGTGCAATGTCCTGCCAAAGCTTCAGGTTTCTTTAAGCTTTCTCTGCAAAGGCAGGGAGAGGTCAGAACTGCGTAGCTTGCCATCCAAAAATAACATTTTGCCGAGCTTTAATCAATGAACTTGAAAAGATTTGCTGATCCAGACTATAAAAAACAATTTCAGCTCCTCATCCGTGGTGTAATCAGTACTTTGTAACACAGATCAAAAGGGAAACCCCCACTCCAACATAACGCACTTAAACAGCAAAACCCACTAACAAATATTTTATTAGTATTCCATAGCAATGCTAAAGTGTTTCTGCTATTTCTAGAAGTCATATATTTGTATGAGGAGGCAACAGTTTGCTTTCTCTATGTTTATTATCTATGTAGGCAAAGAAGATAGAGAAGAAAAATGAAAATAATATCCCTGTCATTTCTAGAGCAGTTGTTACTGCATCATAAGCTGAGCTGCAATGTTTTCCTGTGCCTTTTTACAACACAACTTCTTGAACAATGCAACTCTTGAGAGGTCACATTTAATTTAATGGCCTGTGTAATGGTTGGGACACTGTCCCATAAATAGTCAACAGAAATAAGAGTTTTTAAAATTACAAATCACCCTTTTCCTAGGGATTTAGGGCAGAATTCTTCTCCTCTCTCAAAGGTAAAAATAATTTTAATTAACTTTTTCTCCTTGCCAGTTCACGTAACTTGTTCTTGGTTAAGTGTATCATGGTTGAGGACGGTGTTACCTTGGCCTACAGCCATCACATACGCACAATCACAATTACAACAGCGTGTACCAGGCCAGGCCTGATTTTCAGTCTGCTGTTTTTCAGGGATGTCCCAAGGGAAAGTTCTACCTGTCTTGAGCCTGCTGGAGCCACGTCCATTCTCGGCCAAGAGAACTGTTCAGGGGTCTCTCAGTAAGCTTTACCGCCTGTTTTCTAGTTGGTGTAAATGACTTGGAGCATACTGAAGCACTCAACAACCATGAGCTTGAGGCCATGAGGGAGCAAGTACCTGTATGTTCAGCACTGAGTATGTCAGGAGAAAATATTTGAGAGCTGAGCCAATGCCCTGCTGAGAAAAGACATAAATTTCTTTCCGTTTGCTCCTGCATCTCCTGTACTCAGCAGATGTTAAAGTCAGGCGATCAATTATGAAAAAAAAAACCTCAAATATTTACCCTGCAATTGCAAGCTCTGCAAGGACCTGAGCATGTGACTGTAAAATGAGAAATTAATGCTAAAACAAAAAAGGCAGTACAGTATTGTTACTGTTGTGTCAGACACCCACCAAACACCAGGGCTTTGCCGTGGGAAGCGCAAGGTGTCCTGTAGTACCTTACCAAAAATACCACATTGAGAAAAGCAAAGGTGGCACCCCATTGGCTTTAAGGTGTAGCTGACATATGGTATCTTTTGCCTTGTCTGTGAGTAATTTTATTGCCTGTTTTTGCCTAGCTGTTCTTTTTTCAACATGATTTCAGAAGAAAGATAATTAATTTTGAAAAAACCATGGGCTCCTTTTTAACTTCTCCAGACTAACACGGGAGGGCCCATATTGAAGTAGATCCACTGCGTTCAAATATAATTAGGCACATTTTACCGCCTCCTTTTTTTTTCCCTACCTCTGAAAAGGGTTTTCCTCAGAGGACGGAAAATTTAATAAAATGAAAGGTTTCACGTAGGTTATAACTTCTTTTATATCACCACCTCTACCTTTCACATCCCACAGTGACAGGCTAAAGGCACTGACAATTCCAAGAGCTGCTTTTTTATGGAGATAACAGACACATGCTGAAAAGGGAAACTGAGGCATGAAGAGGGGACTTGACCTGCCCAAAAAGTAGCAAATTAACAGAACAAAGTACAGATCATAGATCTTCTGGCCCAAGTGCCCTGCTACCTTACTTTCTCTGAATCTCTAAGCATCTGAAGAGAGCATAATAAATTGTTTTCCACTTTACTGAGGAAACACTTGACTTTAAACCTCTGCAAGTGTAAGACACATATCCCATGGCATTGCTCACATCAGAAAGATTTGCCTGACCATGTGAAACACTAGGATTTGGAATAGAAGGGCCATGCCCTGAACACTAGGAAATACTGGAGAATTAATACCTATTACATGTTCCAAAACATGGCTATTTTACTGATAACTTTGCAAAATCTAGGATCAAAAAATGTGCAGAAATGCAGCAGAGCAATTCACCTTTTTAAAAAGACTCTTAGAAAATTATCACCCTAAGCCACTTCCCTCTAAAACCAGGCATCCTTTCTAGATCTTCTACTGCTGGACAAGGGTTCCTCAGTGGGAATTAAAATACAGGGAGAGGCAAACACGTACCACAAGCCTAACATCAGGAATTTAAGCTTGGCAGGAGTCTGAGGCAGTGGTGCTTGCTATCCAAGAATTCAAGGGAGAGACAGACACTGAGCAGGGTCTTCTTCTGAAAGAGAACACCAGATGAACCAGACACCATACCAAACAACACTGACACCCCAGGCAGAGTGGCTGAATTGCGTCCAAGAAAATCTCAGCCAGGCTGACCAAACAGGGAAGATGCTGCTGCTACCACAAGGGCAGCAAATTTTTAGGAATGCATATGGAAATATCCTCACATTCTTCTCCCAGTTCCTGCAATCCAGTAATCCATTTATGTACATTTTCTTAAAATATTTCTGCTGAGCCGTAAGCTGCATCTTGCCTGAGACGTTATGCAATGAATATATTATGAATATAACAGAGATGATGACACTGAAGTTCCTGAAAATTCCCCCAGAAAGACATACCACTCTGACTTAAGAATTCAGATCATGGTGTTATTTAAAGTCAGAAGCACATACAAGGTATTAAATTTCCAGAAAGTCTTATAGCAGGGATCATCCCATTCAGCAGCAGGAACAGGATCTGCTGTTTCCAATGCCAACCTGTGTACAGTGGTCTGACAGCTCTCACTGCAGCACTGGGGATGCTGTTCCAAAGGGTTTGTTTGCTGGACCAGATGCTGTGCTTTTAGACTAAGCATTATAGATTGAATCATGTGCCTCTGAGACTGGCAGAAGTGTTGTTACTGACGCTGCGGGCCTCGTTCCTCCGGATAGTGCTACTCCCACTCCCACACACTCCTCCCAACAGTGGGCCACACGGTTAGACCTTATGTTCATTGTTACATATAGATGGAACCTTACTTTACAACTTTTACAACTTTTACAACCACGGGAGTCAACAGTAAGCTTTTCCCTTTCTCCTGTATCCCATTTACCTATAACAATAACTATAGAATGATGCCCTTGGAATTCAAAATGCAGGATCTCCTTTGTTGTCAGAGAATGACAACACAAAAATGAGAGAAGCTGTTACTTAAAGTTATCAAATGGCTACTTACGATCATCTGAGATTATCAGTGGGTTGGCATGACTGACTGATATAGGCTGCACTGCAGCCATCCCCCTCCATGCTCGTTAACATTATAACATTTTGACAGAATTTCAACAAATCTCTGGCCTGAAGAATTATGTGCTTTTCCACTGCAATTTTGAAATTCCAAAACACCTGGAGATAAGCGGAAAAACTGCTAGCTGTCTATCAGCAAAGCTCTTCTAGAGATGGAATAGCACTGCCTTTCTTGCTGTTTCTTTGAGATAAACTCTTGATGTACAATAATACAAAGCTCAAAACTGGTTTTGAGCTATTGAAGTTCTGCAAGATACTCAGGCTCCGTGAAGTTTAAATACCCAGCGATTTTTGCAGGTAGAAAAGTAGGTATTGTGTTTCTGGGGAAAACGTTCTCAGTGGCCATAAAGTGACGCACTGAAGGAAAAAATTAATCATGCACAGTTGAATGCATTTCTTTAAAGGAAAAGGAAGGCCATTGTACAACCTGCACGCAGCCCAGCTCTGCAACTCCTTTTGTGCTCCTCTAATGAAACGAGGAACAGAAACGCCGCTGACTTTCTGAGGGTGGTGGGGAGACAATGCTGCCTTGCAGCAGCTCTCAGGAAAGATTACCTGTGCACATTGCTCTCAGCATTTTTGTCCCCTGCTTTTCCCATTTTTGAATCTACAGAATGCTTAAATAAAGCTTGGAGAGAGTTTGCTGCTGAGGCTCCAGGTATTTCTTTGTGAATGCATTAGGGGCACTTCCCATAAAATGTTGCTACAGAGACTAACCAGTAATGGATAGCAAACACTTCTTAAAAGCCAGAGGATCTGAAAGCCACTGGAACCACAATAATATTTGGAAAAGGGAAGGAAAACAGGAAGAATATTGCAGTTTGATCACATCCTCCTGCTTAATATTCCTACCTGCTTGCCAAACAGAAAAGAAGCAGGAACCACATTTTACAGTAAGACGCTATAAATAAAGCGTTTTAAAATATGGGCTGTTTCACTACCATTTTATTCATGTGGAAAGTAAATAGCTTGTAAAAACTACCTTCACTACCTTCATTCTGGATGTATGTAAACAAACTGCAGAGTGGCATGCTTTCAAGACTTCTGTAACTGACATTATTGCTATCTTATTCAACATTTTAAGGGAGAAGAGACTTTCTCTCACTTTTTAAAAGTAGCACAATTTGAGGGCCACTTACATCCTTTTGTTACCTTTTTCTGTCCATATGTTTCTCCAGGGAAGTATAAATCAAAATCTGTGTGTGTCAAATAGCATAGTGTCAAAAGACCAAGGAGTCTTATACTATAAACTAGAAAGGATCCCAGGAGCTTTGTGGAATTGGAGCAGTAGCAGCATGCAAACAATAAAGCATAAAAACACCCAGAATGTGCTTTTGCTGCTCAACCAGTTCATTTAATGGCCAGTAATTAAATGGCCACACTGCAGCTCCTTTCTCTTTTTTGCATTCACTTCTTATGAGGATTCTAACAGAGGAGCTTTATTGTCGGGCATACGAGGCCGGTAAGTGAATACTGGAACAGATTTAGAAAAATTGCATTTTGCATGTTTGTAACATGCACTGGCTCCACACAGACAATTCTGAGGAGTTATATTTATATAGTTCATGTAGGAAACCAATCAAGTCACCTCTGTATTCAGGGAAACCAGCTTCACTGTTAAAGCTCTTGATTGGACTACTTCTGAGTGACACGCTCCTTCTGGATGATTCTTGGCCTGTCTTTGTGAATAATTCTGTGTAACAAAACATTATAGCAGTGGCTAGCCACTTGCAAAAAATTTATAGTGAAGGGTAAATCTGAAAAGTCAGTTTTCCTCTATGCTTACCAAGTATGATTTTGACAAAGCATTTCCATCAGGGGAGCCCTGTGTACCATGTGCTCACTGCTGCAGATTGTAGGATTTTGCAGGAATAAGCCACAGGGGTTCACAACAAGTAAACCAAAACTCTGGTAGCAGCTATACCAGTAATTAAAAAGACACTCTGGGTTTATAAAGATGTAAAAAGAACCATAGTCAATGCTGGATATAGCCTTGATAACCTTAGAGCCTTATAGCTGCTGCTTCTAGGGAAATGCTCACCACAAGGGATCTTTTCTGGACTGGAGTACGGTCTGACTTCCATACATGTGTATGTAGCCTACAAGAGCATCACAGACAAATCCACCTCAACAATGATGAGGAGTTACCCACAGGATTAAAAGCAGTTTCTAAATGCTTTATTTTTTATAAATAGAATTGTCCTATTCTGATGTTCTACGTATCTTTCATAATTGCTTATCTTCTAAGGATAAATAGCATTGGAAACATGTAAAAGCTAAAAATGTCAGTATATGAAGTTTCCTGAGGCAGTCTGAAAAGGCCCTTGTCTTTTGAGAGTGTTTGATTAACAGTTTTGATAGATAAAACAACCAGAGACTTTGCATGAAAGCAAACAGAGAAATAAATTAATGCAGATCACAGTAGAAGGCAGTTAAGACTCGTTTCAACTTTTAAAAAAGTAACAAAAAAAAAATAAAGACATTTCAAAATGTTAGATTTCCACACCCCATGACACCCCTCTCCCTTCCCTGTTTGTCTTGTACCAAAGTGCTGAGGTCAGCTACTTGTTCCACAAACCCATATTAACTTGAGCATCATGGGGAAATACCTGTGATCAGTAACACAGACGCTGTGGGCACAAATCAGAAACTCAGCAACAACAGACCGACTGTACTTGAAGGAAGGAGAAAAGTGCCACATATACTTTCAATAACTAGCAAAACATCCCCACCAATGTGGAAGTAATGTTACTTAATGCAATGATTTAGGTTAAGTCTTCTGAAAGGGGGGGAGGAAGCTGTCCAACAATCTCAAATTAGCAATCTAAGGACCACAAAGTCAAAATACAAGCTCCATGATAACAGCACACCAGAAATGCAAATGACTTATCCAACTGAAAATTCAAAGTCAAATGCTAATTTGTCTTTAAATAAATCATGATTATATACTATTAAGTCAATTTGCAAACCAAGCTTAAAAATGCATAATTAACAAGATGTCTGTTCCACATTTATCTGTAAGAAAATATTTCTAGCTCACCTATGTATCACCTTTCCCATATACCATGTTAGACACGCGTTCCTCAACATCACCTGAAAGGTCCTCTGCACTTATTCTACCTCCTGAGCTACAAAGTTTACTCATGTCCTCTCCCAGCCAACAGTGTTGGTAGTCTTGAACACATACTACTACTCTATATCTAACCACAAACCCCATATCTATATCAGTAGCTGCACATCTAATACTCTTTTGGATGGTAGTGAGAAAAGCTGCTTTGGGTGTCCCTTTGATGACTTCCTCCAAAAAAGACTAAGAAAAATACAAGGCTTCAACATATGATATGCAAAAGAAAGAATTTTGTTTATAACCCAGCCAGGCGCTGTTTGCTCAGCATTTGCAGCTGTAAGCAAAGACATTTCTTTGAGATGGGCCATTATTGGAAGACACTGGAAATAAATTTATTTTGCATTAATCGCTGAGTCAACGCCAGACAGACAAGCTGTCATTGCTCAGCTAGAAAAGACTAAAAGATGGGAAAGGCTGTTGAACTACCAATACCGGCTGTGCCGGGACATGCTTCCACTCCTGCTCATTCCTTTGGGAAATGCACTGTGGCTTTTGCAAGCAGCAATGCCCTGATGGCAAGGCCATCCACTGAGGAAGAAACATGGAACCACTGAAATGTGCAGGTTAGACAGAACCTCAGCAGTCGCTTGTTCCTACACCCTCCTCCTGTAAAATAAATCCACACCTTTATAGGCAGACTGCGTTTGGAAAAGAGACAACACTTAAAAATAAGACATAGCAGTTCTTGTTCTGCAATCTCTCAGTGTGTGTTCAAATTCAGTTTAATTTAATTGACTTCAGTGAAATCCTTGCAAAACGTCACAGAGGTACATAAAATGCCTAAGGATAGATGGGACTGCAATATGCTGCAATGCTGAAAGGAAAAAAAAAAGATCTAGCAATATGAGTGTGTTTGGTTTTGGGTTATTTGGGTTTTGTTTTGTGGTTTGGTGTTTTTTTTTGGAGGGCTTGTTTGGTTTTTGTTTGTTTGTAAACCCTGATATGGAAGAGTACTTCAAAGAATGAACTCTCTATAAAAGCTTCAATGATGTGGTTATGTCTCATGATAAGCAGTACAACTAAGGATATACTTTATAACAGGTATGCTTTAAAGCATAAGAGTAAAGTTTTTTCCTGGAAGTGGTTTTAATCT
>NW_010189385.1:0-15207 GCF_000695765.1 Mesitornis unicolor | reverse complement strand
TTTCCCTATTACAATTATCTACAATTTTTCGGCTGTTGGCATTTTACCTCACTCCTTTCCAGGGCTCACTTTCTGCATTCTGAGGAGCACTTCTTTCTAACAGCACACTGGAAATTTATTTTTCCAGAAGTTTTCTTATGTCTAAAAACTTGCCTTATTTTTTTCTTTTCCTCCATGGAAAGCCAGAAAGACCCCGAAACTTTCCATATATGCTCACAGAAGTGACTTGTTAACCCCCTCCTTGCACACCGATATTTGCCAAGTCTATGTGCAAGTCAGCATAGAGGCTGGCAGGCTGGGGAGGCTCAGCAAGTCACACCAGCTGGCATGTGAAGAGCAGAAGATGATGAAGGGAGAAAACTTTGAATATTGTGTGACTGAACACTATATGATTGCACATGCCAAGCCCATGCCAAAGTTACCGTGAGTGTATCGCTTGCTCTGCTTTTGAAAACTGGAATGACTGTTAGGTTTTTGGGGGAAGATGAGAAAAAAATATATACCTCTGGGAAATAGAGGGATGTCTGGTTAATGATATGAAGAGTTGCATCCCTCCTTTCTAAGCTGAATGTGTCATGTTTGAGCCTCATGCTCTTACCACAATGATATTACACAGACGATCAAATTTCCAGTTGCAGTCCAATTAATCTTAACTCATCCTAGCAAAAATTAAAAGTCACCCAGATCCACTGATAACTCCCAAGATGTTCCAAGGCAGAACGTAGCAACTCCAGCAGTCTCTAAATGCTTCAAAGTACAGCGTAAACTGGATTTCAGTAGCATATAGCACTGACCTCCCCAGCACAGGTGTGGTGGGCAGTTATGCAGGCTGTTCACAGCCTGATCAGAAGCAGAAAAACTGTTCATTGCAAGTTACTCACCCAGCCTGTAAAACAGAGATGCATAACACTCCTGAACAGGCTGTAGTAGGTGAAAGTGAGTTCTTTGCATCTTCTCTGTTTTCGTACATCTGTAATTGAGGGAATATATCTTTACATCTTTGGATAGTGTAATTCCCCACAGACACATGAATTCAGTTTCAACAACAGCTTTTTGTCATCTTGGACCAGTTATGCAACCTCCTTTCTCTGCAAGGAGGGCTGTCAGCTTTGTGCACATGTAACTTTCCTCTACTTCTTAACAGTTTTGAAATTACAGTTTATGACTAATAATTAAAAGCACACTTCCTAAGGTTAATGTGTGCCCTATTCACAAACTAAACATTACAGCCACTCTCCCTGTTCTCATTGCTATGAAGTCTATTACAGAAAAATAACTTAAAATCAGCAAGTTTCCCTATGTTACACTTTCTCTGGGATAAACATGAGATGATAACACAGGAAAAGTGCATTTATCAGATTAAAAAAGCCAACCAAACTTTCCAAGAAGTTGTCACTACTACTGCTGTTCTAAGCCCAAATGCTACAGCGTCTCAAGAATCAAAATAACAAATTCCTCCAGCTTAAGTTCATTTAAAGTGTAGCAGTTCCATCAGATTTGAACTAAGTCAAAATAGGTCAGCTGACCTCCTGAGCAAGACACCAGAACACTCCAAAACACTGAGCTACCTGGGACTGAAGAAAAGCAAGAATATGTTCTTCTCCCACCTAAAAACCCGATAACCCTTTGTATTCCCAGTTACTTTTCAAATCCTCTTTGAAAGGGCAGTACCACTTTGGATGCTCCAGGCCTGGCGTGGATGATCACATCAGTGCAGTATCCCTGCCATTTCTGCAAGTTTGGTGTAGTTCCAGCTTTCTGACTGGTTGAAAAAAGCTACAGCAGGTATGCATTTGCACCTTTCTCTACCTTTTTCCCAAGTTTGTCAAAATGAATATAATTAGGACTATCAATAGGAATAGTCCCAATTATTTCCTGCTGCCACCCTTCCAGCTCTGGAAACCTGAGAGCTGCTGGATCCGTGCAAGGTTCTGATGGCTCCTGTGGCTCCACGCTGGCAGAGATCATAACTACCGTCGTATTTATGATAGTGTCACGACTGCTGCTATTTTAGAGAATAGGTTATGGTTTATGCTACAGAAGTCCCACACTTCACCTGCTAGTAACTAGCACCCCTGACACATCCACATGGTTTTCACGTTCTTCAATTTATTCCTTACCATCTGCTAGTCAGATGCTCCAACTAAATAAAATTTTACTGTTCCAGTTCTCTTTGAAATACGCTACTTTGCCCTTTTGTAGCTCCTCTGATCCACTTTAGAGTGTTTACTTTGCATGCAAAAACCCAGCCTGTTATTTAGAGTGCTTGCTCTGATTTAAGTGAATGCCACAGAAAAGTCAATGCATCTTTGCCCGGAGAAGGGGAAACCCAGGCAGTGCCCACACAGGCCGTCAATCAAGTGTCAAATTCACTTACTTTGGAACTGCCAATATAACTGGCATTTCCCCTTCTCACTTGTTACTGAGCAAAGCAGCACTCCTGGACATCATCCTTTCTCCTTCAGATTTACTTCTGCGGTGTGAAGGGAAGCCTAATTTACCTTTGGGAGAGAACTAACAACTGCTGCAGCATCAGAGTTGTTATTGCAACATGTATAACAAATACATATAGCCCTGTGGGACACATCCTTAGTTGATGGGTGCCACTCTTGCTCCTTTGATTTCAGTGGCCTGTGCTGATAAGTCACATTGTACAAGAAGTACATCCCAAAGAGAACTGGCTCTCAACTACAAGGATCTCCTCTAAAGTCCTCAGTGGTTAATGGAGATGGCACAGATACAAAGCAGCAAAGAACTGATTTTGGGGTAACCGCAAATAAGGAATGCAACAGCGTTTTCTTAAAATACAGGGCCAAATCCTGCTGTCACCTTTGTGCCGTGAGGAGGTTCTAGACTTGAACCATTGAAGATAAAGGTCTGACTTAATAGACAAAGCAGCCCTTTAAAACCATTCACTGAGGATCTTAATATTCAACATTTTTGAAAGGTGCTCATTCATGCTGCACTTCATATGCAGCATGAACTGAAAGCAACCAAAACATTAGCAACTGTCACAACTCCTCTGCCAAATCTGCAGGTTTCTCATGCAATTAATTTTCATGTACTCATTTCCATGCTATAGGCAAACTGAACCTAAAGCCAATCGAGAAACATTTACATTTTGCATCTTGGTTGTTATATTCACTTCAAGTGATTCAAAATAGCACTTTACAAAATGACAGCTTATGCCATCATCTAAAAACAGTCTGCAAACAAACAGAGAATTAAGACCTTAAACAGCATCACTTATCAACATCCACCTCTCAAACCCTGCTGCACTAGTTCTAACCTAGAACTGGTAGGACATGTAGTGCAGCTCTGGGCTCCACCCTTGTGGAGGGCTGGGAAATAAAACAAACAAGAAACAAAAAAAGAAAGCAAGACTGCTAACATCACTGGAACCAGGTAGGCAAACATTTCTTAAACAAGAACACCTTGCTGTTTCCTGAAGGGCCCTTAATGTATTTTCCCCCAAAGCCTCTTTTTTCACTAGTTGCTGCTTCATTTCCTCCTTGCTGTCCTGAACAGACTTTTTGTGTCATTCAATAGTAAAAGACTAAAATCAAGTAGGTAAATCAGAGGGACATGACATTCATTATAGTAATCTTTCCCTCATACCCTCACATATAACAAATAACCTGTGCAGAGCCTGAAAGAAAAAAAAAAATCACTCTGCAGTTAATTTCCTTTTCCTTTTGCCCTGGTTTAGCAGGACAGTATTTTACAGTCAGTTTTCCATTGAGAAAAACTGAAATTCTGTAAGGACTACATCACTCTATTTCCATGTGAACAAGTTGATAAAAACTTTGTTCTAGGATTCAGCTAATAGGGGTATGGAGGTTGCTACAGTGCTCAAGGTCTTCAAGGTCTTGAGATAATCAAGTGCAGAGGCTATAGGGAATGGAAACCTAGGGTAGTCAACCCCAAGGTGACCCCAGGCTGACCAGTTAATACTATCATGACCTGTTCATACTATCAACGTCATGTTGACTACAAATTGGGGAGTTTGCTGGGGATGGCCCTCCCACTCCTCTTTCTCCTTCTCTGTCTCTTTCTTTCTCTCCCTTCTGCTCCCTCTTATACGGCTGACATTTCAAGAGGGACTTGTTTACTGTCCTAACCCTGAAGCCTACTCCTCCACAATACTAACTGTGTATTTTATAACAGCTATTAGTTTATTATTATTATTTTATTAAATATATTTCTATTTACATCCACAAGTCTCCTTTCCTTTTCCTAACTCCCCTCCCCATGTAAGGAGGAAACATCGGGTGTTAAAGCAACTGCATAAGCCACACCACTTTTTTTTCTTTTTAAAATTTTTTTTAATAGTTGTGATATGTCTCAGTTAGAAAAAACCTTTAAACATCATAGCATCCCCAGGGTTTCAGGAAAGTAGCTGGTTTATGGGGATCTTGTTTTTCGGGTTTCAGATCAGCACGCTGGCTGATTTTTTTGGCAGAATGGTGTCAGACGTGGAGCATGACGCCAAGCTTGGATGAACTGCACCGCAACGTAGAGATTCAAGACTGTAAAATTTTCAAATGCTTCTTTGATCAAAGAGTTTTTACAGCTCAGTTTTTAATCCCATCAAATCTGCATAAAGGTGAGAGCTCGTACCTCTGAAACCAGCTTGTTACATTCTGGCAACCTAGTATGTCCTTTGCTATTTTCGAGAGATGGGATACTATATTTTAAAAAGGTTTTAATTTCTGAAAAATGAATTAAAAAAGGAAGTCTTCACTTTGCAGGCTCTGAAGTCTTGGTATCAAGTCTGGTGTAGCACAGGCATACTCCTATACTGCGTGACCTTTGCCAGGTCTGTAAAATTGCTGTTTTCTTTCAGAATTGAAGCAGTTTCTATCATACACAGGAGAAGCAGACAAATATTCAATGCCTAACAAACTCACAACCAACCTCCTTTAAGAAGTACAGTTTTTGCAGCATCCACAAGCAATGTCATTTGTGTTAAAACCATTCATCTGGAATTTCCCATCCATGTGTCTATCTTGACTGAAAATATTTAAATAAAATTTAGGCAAATCATTTGTTAAACAGCACTTGGAAACAGGTTAGGTTTTCAATTTTAATGCCATTAAAAAAGCTCATTGCAGCTTGTATTAGCCACTCTAAGCCTACCTGATAGGATGAAGATGAATTTATACAGTTGAGATGAGGCAGCTTTGGACAGCTGGATCACTTGCTATGAAAAATTGTGTTCAACTCAACCAATACTTATTAACAAATATTCTTACTGCAAGGGGCTGGAATGTGGGCATTGGAACTGCTCACAGGCAGAGCTCAGGTGCTCCACCTCCTGCAAGTCCCCAAATTAAGTTCCCACAAATGTAAATGTTAATGTCCACAGAAATAGTTGTATGAATACAGAGTTAAAGTGGGGTTACTTAGAAATGTAAACATATGGCTGAAGTACATGAGTTAGGGACCCTATTAAATAGCATTTCCGGATCTCTTTCACTGCGCTGCAGTTGTACAGCCCATCATGACAGCAGCTTGGGAACTTGATTTCTCTGCAAGGGTATAATTAACTATTCATTCCTCCTTCATATTAATCTGACCAGTTGGGAAATGGTTATGTATTTCCTGAGCCACAGAGCTGACCCTTGCATAGGTTGTGATTGTAAAGAGCTTTGAGAACGCACAATCACAATCACTTTTACTATTATTATATTATTCCCCAGACTGGATCATAAGATGTATCAACCTTCTCAATTATAAACTGATGACTTATGAGCAGAAATTTCATCGTCTAGCTAATTGGTTTGCATGGGCAAAGGTGGTTCTCAAGAAGAAAAGGCCATGAGAATTTCAGAGGGATGTCTGGAAAAACAAGGACACTTCATACAAAATTTTGATGCCAGAGACAGTGTTGTCAGCAAGTCAGCCACACGCATATGGAAAGCAGTCTCTGGGTGACAGATACCAGCAGGCAGGTGTGCACAGCTTTGTTTAAAGATTTAATTAGTGTCTGCAATGCATCCAATTACTCTCTATTAATTTAAAGGTTGTTTGATTCTGGTATTAATTCAATGGCCTTGAGTGATTTTCAGAAGAATTTGTCCAGATATAAATACAACGTGAAAATAATACAAAGCAAACTTAACCTACTGTTTTGGGAAAGGCACACCGGTCTCTCTGAACATCCATCCTGGTTTGTATGCAATTCAATAGCAAATGCTACTGCTTGGGAATTTCAGATGACGTACAGGCGGCACTGACTTGTACAGTTCCGTGTTCGGGCAAAAGGGAGAGAAAACAGTCTGGAGATGTTACAAAAACACTTCTGGTAAAGTTCAATTTATCTAATCCTAAATTACTCAAACACAAAGATTCATAAAATTCCTAAAAGTTAATCCAATATTTGCATTGTGTATGCAGAGTAATTACCAGAACACTTTTATTTGAAGCTAATTGGTCATCTAGATCATACTCTGCTGCATGTTAATTATCCTGCCTATGTTAAATATGGTAAAAATAAAGAAATAATAGAAAGGATTAATTTCTTCATGTTAATGAAACACATTTTCCTCTGCCAGGAAACAAGCAGTTGTTACAGAATATCAAGGGCACCATTTATGTGTTTCAGCATGATGGAAGTGGGATGCACAACAAATTTGCTGTATTAATGAAGCTGAATTATACTTTAAGACTTACTGTTAGCACAAAGATACTAATTAATGCAGTGAAATATGTTATGCCAACCTCTTGAAAACAGACTTTTCACAAGTCAGAAAACATCTCTGGCCATGAGAAAAATTAATTCTAAAGTCTGGCTCAAAAAATTGCTGTAAAGTTACCATTTTTTTCAACTCCAGTTACTATTATGTTACTATTTTCCAGCCTGGCTCCTATTTTTGGTATTTCTTGCTTAAAAAGCTACAGCTTAGACTTTACGCGTACTCATGGATGCAAAGAGGCCTTTCTCACCCAGAAAGTTCAATTGCACTTAAGACATTGCGTGCTCATTGAGAACCTGGTCTAAAGCCATTTGAAATTAATAAGCACTTATGATACTGGCAGGTCTTAAATTATACTGGGCTTTGTGATCCAGATACATGTCACTTGTGATGAGCTAAGTAATAAGTCTTTGCAACGCCATCACCTACAAGGACCATCTTTCTCGAAGCGCCTTAAGGGTCACACACAGCAGGGACTGTAATTTTAATCATGGCATGGCCAGAGCCCATCTCTACTGGCAGAAGCTCCTCCTTAGCTCTAAGCTTATATCAGCAACCTCAGGATCATGTTTTCTGACATTGCTCATGACAGGAATCAGGTACTGGTGAACTCCTAGGGTGGAGTGGGGCTGAGCAATGGAGAGGCAAAGAATGACGAAATACTGGGGATGAAAAGTGAATGATACTGCATCATACATAGCCTGTGGGAGCCAGAAGGTGCTAGGGCTATCTGTAACAGTATTTTGCCACATTCCTCAAAAAAAAAGTTAAGAACAATTTTCAAATGCTGAAATTCTTCAACAAATATTTCCCTCCTTAAAAAATAGTTATCTATAATATGAATAGGTGTTGCTTTGGAAGAGAAAGACTTTGCTGTTTGTTTTTTTTTCCTGCCTTGCGCAATGGAAACATTCCCCCTCCCCACTTCTTTTTTCCCCCTTTCCCTTTGTGTACAGCCACGCTTTCAATTAAGAAGTACCTACAACAGAAATAAAGTTTTTTTAAAAAACAATCTTTGAGGCAGAGTCTCAGCAACTCTAAATAAGAATAGCCTACAGAAGTCAAAGTTTTGTCTATTAATATCAACTCAGAACCTAGGAGGAAATTTTATTTTCTCTTTTATATTATTAAATCAGATAGCCCACAAGTATTTTGCTCAAGTGCAAAAGTTCTTATTATCCCTTTTGAACTCTGCTGGCTGTACAGCACATCTGGAAATGAAATTTGAAGTTATCTCCTGCAACATCTATGCTGTGCAGGAGACAAAACAAGAGTATACAGTTTACCATTATTTTATCTAAAGGTAATTTATGCAATCAGAATCTAACTCCTGTATTACATGATATGTACAACTTCAGCTCTGACTACTAAATTCATCCACTTTTCTCAGCAAAATTATTTCTCCCAATATTAATTATGTTTGGCTGACATGCAAGAAGAATCAAGGTTTCAGCACACATACCACAATCTATATATTGCTTTTCTTAAGTAGCTTGTAAATACTAGGACTTGCTTCTGCACATACTCTGCTCACTTGCAGAGAGACAAGAAATCAAGTTTTGAGACTACTTACTTTGGAAAAACAAAACAACACAAAAACAAAAACAACCCTACCAACCATAAGCTTTATTAAAAGCAACGACATGCAGTTTTCCTGATATATGTCACAGTAAAATCGTCCAATGCCTTCTCAGCAGCACCCGAGTTTGAGTATTTTGCTTTGGGGACCTTGTCTGAGTTATAGCAGTAACTACCAAATTCTGAATTTCAATCTGCCTGCTATATCTTGGGATTAATTCTGTCTCAGAGCGAATTCCACAGAGACCTCAGGTAAAGCTGGCAGAAAAGGGACAAAACCAAACCCCAAACATGAAAAAACTCCAAGCCTGAGACAAATCTCAAAAGAATTATTTGATTGAATGTAGGTACAAAATTCAGGGTTATCACTGAGCTTCTAAAATATCGCCTATGGGACTTAACTATGTAGATGATTAAAGTCTAATATTGTGTTTCAATGAGTGCTGAAGTGTGAGAAAACATTTTAGATTTATTTGGAGCAAACCAACACCTGCTCCCTACTTCTCAAAAAAACCCCAACCAGATGACCAAAACAAACCAAACAAAACCAAAAAGCCAAACCAAGACACAGCCCACAAAAAACCCCAGACACAAAAAAACCCTCACCCCAAACAACCACAGAAAGAAAAAAACCCCACAACCCACCCAAAACACCCTAGCAATTCACCCCTCTTGTTACACACCTTACACAGTCCTACCTAGAGTAATTCATTTTATATCTCTCAATGAGCAAATAGCTGGTCCTAAAAGAATCTATTCAAGGCAATAAATAACTGTATGCCAAGTAATTGACTTCACTACTAGAGAAACTGCTGGGACTTTTACTGTGTTTGAAGTTTAGTTGATTTGCAGGATGGAAGCTGAGGTATTATTATACCTAAATCAGTTTGGAAAGGTGGCTTTTTATATATGGCTAATGTAGTCCTAGAGCTTGGGTTTTTTGCTCCCCCTCAACACAAACACACACTTTGTAGTAGAAAATTAAATGTAAAATAATCACAGAAAATGGTTTTCAATATAAAATATAAAAATCTACTCTCAGATTTATCTGGTTCATCTATTTTTAGTACCTTTAATTATTGAAAGAATGCTCTTTTCTGACCTGCCCTCAACATGCTTTTATTTGCAGTATTTGTCAACTGCCCATTTTCTTTATGCAAACCCAAGCTTATGGAGGATGAAGGGTAAAACTCAGTGTTATGAGATTCGAGCTCAACTTGGGAAGTAGCAAAGTTTTCTAACGTAAGCTCGTCAAATGGAAAAGTAGCTGAGGAATAACCAAGGTGATCTCAGGCTGACTTTAAGCTGCCATGCAGTGACAAAAAAGGAAAAAAAATGAATCTACGAGAATTATTTTCACCATTCAAGCTGCCTAGTTACCTCATTTGAAATGCTGAACAAAGGCCACAAGAGCAGTATAAAAGTCAGAAACTAAAACTGGTTTGAAAAGGACTACCACTGTAATTGGGGAACAGAAGGAAATTGGGAAGTGAGAGACTTTGGTTTGATTAGCCAAAATAAAAAGTGAATGGGATTACTGCTGTAAGTACGACTGAGGTAAGCCCCGAGGAGGGAAAACAGCTCCATAAGCTAAAGTATGAGAGCTACAAAACTTCCTAAGTACGAGTGCTCCTAGTCACCATCACAGCAATCTTACTGGGAAATGGCCTCCCAGGGGGCTATATATGAAGAAGAGAAAAAAAAACCAACAACAAAAAAACAAACAAAAAACACAAACAAACAAAAAACAAGTAAAGAAAAAGGATGGAAGAAAAAAGAAATTAAGAATCCCAACTAACCCAATGACCCCAAAACACAGCCTCCTCCCATTAACTGCTTTTAAAAAGGCATCCATTCAAATGGGATGCTTGCTGCAGCAGCAGGAAATTGCATGTGCTGATCCACCAAGTCCCTCAAACGCAGCACATTGCTAACAGCTCCCAGCTCATTCCCAGAAAGAGCCTCTGAAACACGTGAAGTTCAGGGTGAGAGCATCAGATGCTCAGCTCTACACTGTCAAAATGCCTTCAATGTCATTAATCAGATGTTGGCATTTTTCATTTTTCCCCATGACAGGGCATATATATTTGCAGAGTATTTAAATCTTCCCAGTTTCAATATTTCAGGATGACAAAGGCTGAGCTTGCAATAGGAAACTATTGCATGGTTGATTAAGGCTCTGATAAATGATTCAGAAGTCAGCATCCTCCTACCTGCTGCACAGCACAGTCTTCAGAAAACCCATTCAGTACATGTGCCATCATCAGTTCACATGGATTCACTGAGAAGAGGAAGCTTTTTTGGTAGGATGATTATAAAACTAGTAAGTGAAGATCGATGAAATGAATTTAAGTTTTTTTAATTATCTGAAAGAGTAAATGTCCTCCTGAAGTAGTAGCTAAGTTGGTAAAATAATGATTAAGAAAGCACATTATGGACCATGTAAGTGGTGAGGCTGCACAGACACTTGCACACAGCAGCTGCTCATGAAGCAGGTAGTCACCAGGCCAGTGTTCTGCAAGACACATAGCATTTGTGGTTGGTGTTAAGCATGTACCCATGAGAAACTCCTTGCAGGGCAAAACATTAATTTTTTACTGATAGTTCAGGCTTAAGACTGTGCAGTGTGTAAGTCTTATAAAGGCATTCATAGGCATCACTTTGTGCTCACCTTAGCAGTTACTATCTTCAATACCCTCTTCTAATCTTTTTAAGGATTTTGAGCATTATTCTCCATAAAACTACCGTTCTCAAGGTCACTTCAGGCAATACCCTCCCAGGTCAAAGTGACTGATACCTGATTTGGCTGTCCTTTGCTTTGGACTCAGGTTTTAGCTCACAATTGCATCTTTGTACCGCTTTCCAAATAAAGAAAATGGATTTTTCCCATGAACAAATCTCGTGCGCAGGTAATTGAAAGAGTGGGACCCATTAGTACAAAAAATTACCATTACTAATAATGAATAATTAATTATTCATTATTAGTAAATAAGTTAACTAATACTGACTCTAGTGACTCCATTTCTCAGTCCTTTATTATTAATTCGCTTGCTCACAATCCCACCAGGTTATGAGAGAACCAACAAAACTAGCATTGCTGTGAATTATCTAGGAACAATTTCTATAGCTGTCTAAATTAGTCCTTGGGGGATGCATCTAGTTATTCATTACATTTATCATGCATTTGTAGTGCTCTGCAATCACTCCCCCATCATGTATTGGGTTCCATCAAGTGCCAATCCACTATATGCTCTAACGCGAATCCATACAGCTCACATCACTGCTGTTCCTAACACTCACACTTGTCTGGTTCATGCCTGGAGGGAGTACCACTGCTTTTTAAATGTACATGGTTAGGAAGGTGCAGTACTCACTGGTTGCTCACTGCTAACATTTTTTTAAATCTCACTGACATTCCAGGAATGTATTTCATGCACAATGTCAAAATGAGTGCATTTGTTTTACCAGTTGAATGATCAAGGCCTACAGGGACACCATTACTGAAGACAATTACAAGATTACAATAGTCTCAGAGTAATATTAAAGAGCCATAATTGATCATCTCCAAACCAATTTTACTTTCAAAGTGAAATGAAAATATTTTTAAGGGGTAGACAGACTTCTCCAATAGAAAAATACTTGTTTAGTTTTGGCATGAAGAGCCTGTGGTTACATTTTAAGAACTTTTTTTCTTTGAGTGAAAAAACCCCTTAATATTAAACAAGTATTACTAGGCCCTAGGGTCTGTCTTTCGGTAAAGAAAATAAAATTGTTTTTAAACACCAAGCAAAATCTTGAATTGGGAATACCGAATTACATTTCCTCATATTGGGGCCAGAAGTGTTTCTGTAATAGAACACAATGAAGATCTACTCAGTAAACAACAAGTAAAGCTTCATTTCTTCATAGTTATTTCAGAGTATGTGATCTAATTGCCATAGATTAAGACACAATGCAGAATCCCTCTCTAAAGAATTATTTCCAGCATTAACAAGCCAATAGGTTAAAACAGAAAGAACAAACTTAAAAAGATCTTTCACCAATTGTCAGGCAAATCCCATTAATTTTCACTTTCCCATTTACAGACAACAACTCCATAATTGGCAAGAACATCACTTGTTATATTCTGGAAGAACACATGGCTGGAAAGCAACAGAGTCCAACACAGCTTTTGGGACTTGACCCATATGCAATTAAGGAGGTCTGAAAGCAATCACTGGTGACACTGAGGGAGTCTCACTGGTGAATTCTTTGCTCAGGTTATGACAAGCATTGTATAACAAATGCACATCATATAGACGTGCACAAACTTAATTAAGGAGGATGCAAACAAGACAGGAAATGAGGAAAAAAGCATGAATAATCTGAAAAGTCTTTAGTATATTTGATATCTTTATTAAAAAAAAAGTATCTGCAGTTTTAAAATACATTAGTTAGACGGACATTCCTTAATACAGCATCTATTATTTTCTGCTCCTGTATCTGTAATCACATGTTGCCTGGGCCAGATTCAAGACAGACTTGGATTTGGAAACTCAAGCTTGAAATAGTCTGTATGCTGGCAAACTCACTGCAGGGAAGTGTCCACTGAGAGGTACCTGGTAAGCACTCAGACCTTTACAAATTGCCTTAGATGCTAAGTGCCCAAATAAATCGAGAAAAAATGTAAAAAGAAAAAAAGTCCTACAAGATCATCTAGATATCTCTTTTAGAAATTCAGGGAGAATTACTTGAGGGCTGGATTATGAGAAGCGTGCTGAGCAGATGCACCCTGCTTCCTTCTCATATGTTTGTTCATCCAGTCCCACCGATGATTTTCCTAACTGCATTGCTGTGAAGTAGAACTGCTCGATTGACTCAGGCGAGCAGGGTTTGGCTGCGGTCATTGCTATAGATTAGCTCAGATACAAGAGAAAGGGAAATGCTGAAGGTTAATGAAAGGATTTAACACGTCTACTTTCAAAATAAGAGCAAAATGGGAGGCAACAGAGCTAGCAACGTAACTTGAGACAATAAAACCTTTAGGAAAGGTTTAGTCTTTTTTATTTTTTCTACAAAGACAATATTAGGGTATTGGATCCATTATTTTACCACAATTATTCAACAGTAGTTGTCCTGTAAAAGGAACCTGTTGGGTCTGCCAATAGTTTCCTTAGAGACTGGCATTAAGCATAGCTAAAGCTGTGCTGTTTAGCCGTGAGCCTTCAAAGAGAGGTTAGCCAATACCATTTCCTACCTCTGGTTGGGATGACTGAAGAATGTCTGAACATCTGCAGTAAAGTTAGTTTCCATGGATACTTCTACCTCTAACATTTCTGTGAACTTGTGTTCCAGTTAAAGTCCCTCTTGTGTTTGGCAGGCACTGAACACTGTTACAAAAATAAATCAATAACAGGAGATATTTGTGCAAGTGTTTTGCAAAGCTCAATCCTGTGTAATATAAGTTCAAAGTGAAGCAACTGTGGCAACAACCCAAATTGCTTTAATTGGCAAAAAAATTGCTTGATGGGGCAGAGAGGAAAAAGGGAAAAGGAGAAAGACGCACTTCATCTAACTAAAATTTAAGCAGCTGCTTAAAACAATGACATTTTCAAGTAAGGAACCTGGCAAGATGATACCTGATCAATGTATTAGCATGTTGTAGAAAAACATTCGGAAATTTTTAACTAAGAAGGAAACAAAGCATATAGACTTTAAGTGGGAAGAAAAGATATAGCGATGTTTGTTGTCATATTGACTGATACAATTCAATCTTTAATAATGAAATGGAGAACAGTTCAAGCTGTATATTGATGAAACATACGATCCTAAACCATATAGCATGGAAAAAAAATATCAGAAAGTGGATATTGGTTCTCAGACAAGAAAATAGAGATGTGCATTAACTGGAGCTGGGACTATAGACAAGAATTAGTGTCTCTAGAGGAACAAACTGCTTGGCAGTCCTATTGCTAAAACACTGACCAAAATACAGGTAACTGCACTGAGGTAGGTTATATTTATATACACGTATACATATGCGCTGGAAACGTGGTGAGGAGTAACCATAAAAGCAAATCTTACTGCACTATGCAAGACAGCTTTTCAGACTGTACTGCCGGACTCTACCTCAGCTCACTACGTGGTCGCTGGCAACACAACAGATCAAATATTCAAGCATTTGTCGACTTTGTGAGTCAAGTGATTTAACAGTGAACAGAACACAAAGACAGACACCTGCCTCCAAACTTCGACCAATTTGGTAGTTTGCCCAGTTGAGCTTCCCAATGTACAGGGTAGCAGGAAAACACACAGCATTTCAGGGAATCCCAGAACAGACAGGCAGACAGACAGCAAGGCAATGACTATGTAGAGAATGACAGCTGCAAAACATTATTTTGGGCTACTGCAAAAGCTAAAGAATGCTTCTCCCAGAAGTCAGTGCTTGAGGAACCCCAATATATATGCACACATCATTACCACTATTCAGCCTTTGTATCTTACTGTATGGACTCTCAAGATACCTCCATCCCACATACTATTTTCTCTGTGCATTAGACTGAGCACTGAAGCTTTGATCACCTCACTGGACAGGAGGTTTGACTCCCATCCCAACCCATTAACTACAGAGCTCTTTTATTCTGCAGACACAGATTTGAAGTTGGAGGGTGAACCTCAGTGTAGGCACAGCCCTACAGAGATGTTCCCATGTTGAGTCTGGAGGGGTATGTGGTTTTATCCCCTTAGATGCAGAGAGAGGGCTCCAAGCCAGTTAAACGTCAGCAGGGCAGACAGACAAAAAGCCCAAAGTTTTGTGGACAACATGGCCCTGAAGCTGAGTGGTGAATGTCATGGAAATCGAGTTTCTGACCCCATCCCTACCCCTGAGACCCTACAGTACTAATTTGAGAAATGCATATACTTATGTCCTGGTTTGAGCTAAATAGAACTA